>NC_084734.1:85665937-85903437 GCF_033978785.1 Entelurus aequoreus | reverse complement strand
ATGTTGTATGCTTGCATGTGTGATGCATCATGTTGTATGCGTGCATGTGTGATGCATCATGTTGTATGCATGCATGTGTGATGCATCATGTTGTATGCATGCATGTGTGATGCATCATGTTGTATGCTTGCATGTGTGATGCATCATGTTGTATGCTTGCATGTGTGGTGTATCATGTTGTATGCTTGCATGTGTGATGCATCATGTTGTATGCATGCATGTGTGATGCATCATGTTGTGTGCTTGCATGTGTGATACATCATGTTGTATGCTTGCATGTGTGATGCATCATGTTGTGTGCTTGCATGTGTGATGCATCATGTTGTATGTGTGCATGTGTGATGCATCATGTTGTATGCTTGCATGTGTGATGCATCATGTTGTATGCTTGCATGTGTGTTGTCAGTAAACACTTAGAGATGCTACCAACACTACCAAGATTTTAAGAACATTTAAAAAAAATTGTACAATGTCGTGCATTCGTATTTGTTTGTATGGCAAATTGTACTGTAATACTTTCATTTATTTTTTTCAATATTATCATCCACATTCTTCTCTGATTGGCTGGATCAAGTCACATGGGTGCGCTGCCTTATACAAAGCCAGTGACGTTGGCACGTTGTGTAAATGGTCAATAAAAAATTATTTGCAAATCCTTTTCAACTTATATTCAATTGAATAGACTACAAAGACAAGATATTTCATGTTCCAACTGAGAAACTTAATTTTTTTTTGCAAATAATCATTAACTTAGATATTAATGGCTGCAACACATTGCAAAAAAGTTGGCACAGGGGCATTTTTACCACTGTGTTACATGGCCTTTCCTTTTAACAACACTCAGTAAATGTTTGGGAACTGAGGAGAAGTGGTATTCTTTCCCATTCTTGCTTGATGTACAGCTTAAGTTGTTCAACAGTCCGGGGGTCTCCTTTGTGCTATTTTAGGCTTCATAATGCGCCACACATTTTCAATGGGAGACAGGTCTGGACTACAGGCAGGCCAGTCTAGTACCCGCACTCTTTTACTATGAAGCCACGCTGTTTTAACACGTGGCTTGGCATTGTCTTGCTGAAATAAGCAGGGGCGTCCATGAACAAGACGTTGCTTGGATGGCAACATATGTTGCTCCAAAACCTCAGCATTAATGGTGCCTTCACATATATGTAAGTTACCCATGCCTTAAGCCCTAATACACCCCCATACCATCACAGATGCTGGCTTTTGAACTTTGCGCCTGTAACAATCCGGATGGTTCTTTTCCTCCTTGGTCCGTAGGACACAATGTCCACAGTTTCCAAAAAAACTATTTTGAAATGTGGACTCGTCAGACCACAGAACACTTTTCCTCTTTGCATCAGTCCGTCTTGGATGAGCTCGCCCCCAGCGAAGCCGGCGGCGTTTCTGGGTGTTGTTGATAAATGGCTTTGGCTTTGCATAGTAGAGTTTTAACTTGCACTTACAGATGCAGTGACCAACTGTAGTTACTGTTCAATCAATCAAAAAACTGACAATGGTTTTCTGAAGTGTTCCTGAGCCCATGTGGTGATATCCTTTACACACTGATGTCGCTTTTTGATGCAGTACCGCCTGAAGCATCGAAAGTCACGGGCTTGTCGCTTACGTGCAGTGATTTCTCCAGATTCTCTGAACTTTTTGATGATATTACAGACTGTAGATCAGGGGTCACCAACCTTTTTGAAAGCAAGAGCTACTTCTTGGGTAGTGATTAATGCGAAGGGCTACCAGTTTGATACACACTTAAATAAATTGCCAGAAATAGCCAATTTGCTCAATTTACCTTTAACTCTATGTTATTATTAATAATTAATGATATTTACACTTAATTGAACGGTTTAAATGAGGAGAAAACACGAAAAAAATGACGATTAAATTTTGAAACATAGTTTATCTTCAATTTCGACTCTTTAAAATTCAAAATTCAACCGAAAAAAAGAAGAGAAAAACTAGCTAATTCGAATCTTTTTGAAAAAATTAAAAAAATAATTTATGGAACATCATTAGTAATTTTTCCTGATTAAGATTAATTTTAGAATGTTGATGACATGTTTTAAATAGGTTAAAATCCAATATACACTTTGTTAGAATATATAACAAATTGGACCAAGCTATATTTCTAACAAAGACAAATCATTATTTCTTCTAGATTTTCCAGAACAAAAATTTTAAAAGGAATTCAAAAGACTTTGAAATAAGATTTAAATTTGATTCTACAGATTTTCTAGATTTGCCAGAATATTTTTTTTGAATTTTAATCATAATAAGTTTGAAGAAATATTTTGCAAATATTCTTCGTCGAAAAAACAGAAGCTAAAATGAAGAATTAAATTAAAATGTATTTATTATTCTTTACAATAAAAAAAATAAATTTACTCGAACATTGATTTAAATTGTCAGGAAAGAAGAGGAAGGAATTTAAAAGGTAAAAAGGTATATGTGTTTAAAAATCCTAAAATCATTTTTAAGGTTGTATTTTTTCTCTAAAATTGTCTTTCTGAAAGTTATAAGAAGCAAAGTAAAAAAAATAATGAATTTATTTAAACAAGTGAAGACCAAGTCTTTAAAATATTTTCTTGGATTTTCAAATTCTATTTGAGTTTTTTCTCTCTTAGATTTAAAAATGTCAGGCAAAGCGAGACCAGCTTGCTAGTAAATAAATAAAATTTAAAAAATAGAGGCAGCTCACTGGTAAGTGCTGCTATTTGAGCTATTTTTAGAACAGGCAAGCGGGCTACTCATCTGGTCCTTACGGGCTACCTGGTGCCCGCGGGCACCGCGTTGGTGACTCCTGCCGTAGATGGTGAAATCCCTAAATTCCTTGCAACAGCTCGTTGAGAAATGTTGTTCTTAAACTGTTCGACAATTTCCTCACGCATTTGTTGACAAAGTGGTGACCCTCGCCCCATCCTTGTTTGTGAATGACTGAGGTATTTCATGGAAGCTGCTTTTATACCCAATCATGGCACCCACCTGTTCCCAATAAGCCTGTTCACCTGTGGGATGTTCCAAATAAATGCTTGATGAGCATTCCTCAACTTTATCAGTCTTTTTTGCCACTTGTGCCAGCTTTTTTTAAATATCTTGCAGGCATCAAATTCCAAATGAGCTAATATTTGCAAAAAATAACAAAGTTTTCCAGTTCGAATGTTAAGTATCTTGTCTTTGCAATCTATTCAATTAAATATAGCTTGAAAAGGATTTGCAAATCATTGTATTCTGTTTTTATTTACCATTTACACAACGTGACAACTTCACCGGTTTTGGGTTTTGTAGTAAGAGAGATTTTGATTGTTTTCTGATCGTTCTCAGTGTCCATAAAGAAAAGCAAACCTGTTTTTCTACACGCGTCCACCTTAGAGATGCTCCCAAGTATGTTAGTTGTGTCCTTTCCAAACCTCATTCGTCTGTTTTTCCTCATCAGGGTGACCAAGGCCAGGCTGGAGCTGCTGGCCCTCCTGGCCCCCCTGGCCCACCAGGTGCAAGAGGCCCCCCTGGGAACACAGGCAAAGACGGGCCCCGCGGCCCAACGGGAGAACCAGTAAGATATTTTCCTTTTGACGTCAGAGTGATAGAAGTAACACCAAAGGCCTGATCTTCTAAGACGACGTGCAAACTATAAAATTGCGTGTGATCTACTAAGACTGCGTGTGCACTTGATAACTGGTGCACACCGTATTATTTAAATGAGGATTTTGCGTGGACTACTAGCTAGGGATGATGTTCGAAACTGATTCTCCCGGTTGTTCGATAAGAAAAGAACCGATTCCATGGACTCGAATCCCTCTTTGAGAACCGGTTCCCGTTATCGAGGCCACTATAGTAAAGAAAAAGAATTGGTTCTTTATTCGAATCCCTGGGAACGAATCCCAAATGGGCAATGTTATGCCCATTTGATTGTAGACTCTTACTGACACCTTGTGGCGATATGAAAATACTACGCGTCAATAGTTTGGGCACTTCCGGGTTGACGACGTCAGTTAATTGAGACAATTGAGAAGTAGACAAGTTGTGTTAGCTCTTACAAGCCTTGGAAAAGATAAGTCTGTAAGTAAACTGTTTAACTTGTTTATGTAACTCAATATTAAGGTGGAAAGTGTTTCAATTTAAAACTAAGATGTTTATTGAAAAACGATTTTTGTGCACTGTTTCAATGGATGTTTTGAGGACTTAAAATGGCTGCCAGTCGTGTATTTCCACCATCGAAATAGTTTCAACACTCAGAAGTATTTGTTTGATGATAGTACTGTATATTTGTGTGAAGCTAATATTTACATATTGTGTATTACATTTCAGTATGTTAATTGAATCGCATAGCTTATACATTTGTCATTGTGTGTATTTCAGTTTAAAAAAAATAAAAATAACAGTCCAGTGCAAGACAAAAGTAAAGATAGGAAAAGACAAAGCAAGATCAACAACAATAAAGAGCCTAAATGGATTAATCTGCTTTGGAACTTTATTAGACATCTTGGATTGTTTGTTAGCTGTCTGCCTGTGTGTGTAGTTAGTATGTTCCAATAGCAGCAGAAGTGCACTTTTTGGAGAGCTGTATTATTTTCAGTTTTGTGCCCAAGGGACTGATTTTATTCAACACTATATTATTATTTATACACCTATAGTGATCACAGAGACAGGTTGTTTTTGTGTTACTGTATAACAGTCAATATTTATTTATTTTAGTTTTGTTCTTATAAAATAAAAGTGAGCTTTTGTTAAACCAAATATTGTGTTTTTTTCCATATACAACAACCTATCTGGATTCGATAAGAGAATCGATAAGGAATCGGTTCGATAAGAGGATTCGATAATGGGCTCGAACTCGATCATTTCTTATCAAACATCATCCCTACTACTGGCTGTGGCCATGGAAATACTCATTTCCCTACACATTCATGTGATTGTGCTCTCCAAACTGTGTGCGATGTTGTTGAACTAGCAGCACACATCCGTAATCTAATCGCAATCAGGTCAATAGAAACTACTTTTAGTTGCTGACGCGCGCTCTGCAGTGAGCTGTCCCGACACTGTAGCGTATTCATCCGTGTAATATAATATAATATAATATTAGTATGATATAATAATAGTATAATGTTACAATACGTTTTTTGAAAGAAAAAAACACCAGCAGACACCTAATCAATTGAGTCTGTTTTATCAGCCCCTAAAGTCATCCAGCAGCTGAAAAATTATAAAATGATATTGCTGAATAGACAATATGTCCAAGTTTTTTTCATTTCTGACGGTCCAAATATGTTGAGGAAGGATGATTCTTCTTTCCAATAAACATACCACATACAGTCATGTACACGTACGTACATGTTTATGTCCTGCACAGAAAAGGGTGAAAATGTGTCAAAACTTGCACCCAAACTCTGTTGCCAAGATGTTATTTTTTCTGAAAAAAACACCATATGATGGCACACGTTCAATTCATTTGATTTGATTTGAAATTTCTTACACAGCTCAATTTGCTCTCCAACAGCAGGCCTGGCCCTAACCAATCTGGCGCCCTAGGCGCCAGATTTACCTTTTTTTTTTACTTAAAGAAAGCAAATTAACATATTATATGAGAATGTTATGTTATGATTATCTTTAACCGAATCACAGCAGTGCTCAAATTAAAAAACAGCATTCCCTCTCATGTGATATTGCCTAATTAACATTAATGATGTGCACTTTAACAACTATAAAATTACCGGTGTAGTGAGTTTACATTATTCACCCAAGGAACTTTAGTTATTAGTCTACCCTGCCTTCCGCCTGGATGCAGCTGAGATAGGCTCCAGCGACCCCAAATGGGACAAGCGGTAGGAAATGGATGGATGGATGGATGTCCCCAGATAGTTAGGCAAGACTGGTGGAAAAACATGGCTGCCATTCGGCAAAATGTCAGAGGCATTTGTCTATAAATCATTGACCATTTGTCTAATGATTACAAAACGTGGGTATCTGCATTACATGCATGCTTGCACAGCCCACAGAGGGCGCCACTTATGAAGTGTGGTGTGAGACCTCCAGAAGTCATCCAACCCAATGAGCTGTGGTCTACCTAAAAGCTCCCAGCATACCATCCCTCCTGACTTCATCTGTTTTCTGTAAAAGACGGCAGCCGCAAGTTTTCTTCCAACCCAGCAGCGCCCGCCCTATCACCCCGTCTCCCCCTTCCAGGCAGCGCCGCGCCCCCACCACCACCACCCCTGAAACAGATACCAGTTCACTGGCACCACTGCGACATGAAGCGGCGGTTACGAGACGGAGAGAATAGTTTCGATATATCCCAGCAAAAGGAATGAACCCTGTGGCGCGCAGCATGTTGACAATCAGGATAGGAGAGTAAACAGATGAGTAAAAGAGACAGGAGACAATTCCACATGGCCTTTGCGTGTGGATTCTAGTCCCCGGGCCATGTTGTGTGCAGATGTGTGTTGTCATGTATGTCATGCAACTAGAAAGTGAAAGGAAGTGCAGGAACGCCAGCTATTCTGACGCCTCCGCGAGCTTCTTGACGTTCGGACGGGGGGGGGGGGGAAAACCTGGAATATTCATTCACACAACAGACGCTTAATTAGGCACACCTGCATCCCATTATATTAATGGGAACATTATATTGTTCTATTGTAGCACACAGAGTGTGCAGGCAAGCAGGCGATGTCAGTGTGAATGTGATAAATTGTCAATAAAAGTGTTCTGTTATCATAAACATCTGTTAGAGTAATTTACACGACAATTAATACCCAATCCGTCCATCTAAATACACACTAATGAGTACTAATGAGATTAGATGCAAAATCTATATACAGTGGTATATCGCGTCGTTAGTAATCCGTTCTAAAAGCTCAGACAAAAGCAATATTTCCCATAAGAAATACAGTAAATCTGTTGTAGACCCCCAAAATGTTAACACAGAACATTTTGTGGAGAATAAATGTACGTTTGCATGCAGAAAACAGTGCAAAATACACTACCGTTCAAAAGTTTGGGGTCACCCAAACAATTTTGTGGAATAGCCTTCATTTCTAAGAACAAGAATAGACTGTCGAGTTTCAGATGAAAGTTCTCTTTTTCTGGCCATTTTCAGCGTTTAATTGACCCCCACAAATGTGATGCTCCAGAAACTCAATCCGCTCAAAGGAGGGTCCGTTTTGTAGCTTCTGTAACGAGCTAAACTGTTTTCGGATGTGTGAACATGATTGCACAAGGGTTTTCTAATCATCAATTAGCCTTCTGAGCCAATGAGCAAACACATTGTACCATTAGAACACTGGAGTGATAGTTGCTGGAAATGGGCCTCTATACACCTATGTAGATATTGCAGCAAAAAGCAGACATTTGCAGCTAGAATAGTCATTTACCACATTAGCAATGTATAGAGTGTATTTCTTTCAAGTTAAGACTAGTTTAAAGTTATCTTCATTGAAAAGTACAGTGCTTTTCCTTAAAAAATAAGGACATACATATAATAAGGACATGTACATATATTGGTACTACAGATCAGTGTTTTTCAACCACTAGTGTACCGTGAGATACAGTCTGGTGTGCCGTGGGAGATAATGTAATATCACCTAATTGGGTTAAAAATATTTTTTGCAAACCAGTAATTATAATCCGCAAATGTGCCGTTGTTGAGTGTCGGTGCTGTCTAGAGCTCGGCAGAGTAACCGTGTAATACTCTTCCATATCAGCAGGTGGCAGCAGGTAGCTAATTGCTTTGTAGATGTCGGGAACATGGTTTGTCGTGATTACAATGTGCAGACGACAGCGGGAGGCAGCGCGCAGGTAAAAAGGTATCTAATGCTTAAACCAAAAATAAACAAAAGGCGAGTGCCGCTAAGAAATGCAAAACGGAGCTAAAACTGAACTGGCTGTAAAGTAAACAAAAACAGAATGCTGGACGACAGCAAAGACTTACAGCGTGTGGAGCAGCAGACGGCGTCCACAAAGCACATCCGTACATGACATGACAATCAATCTTACTTATCTCATCATATTAAATATGACTTTCTTCACCAATTATTATTATTACATTCTTACTATTATTTATTTATTTATTTGTATTGTGATTACCTATGGAGTTTATTGTGAATAAATTGAGAACAGGAAGTGAATAAAAAAGTTTCAGCAATTGTTATGTAAAGAAAAGGGGTAGGATTAAATAAGCTCTGCTTCTTCCTACTCCTTTTCGAACATGTTGAAAAGAGAAACTGGAAATTGTGATGTATCATGTTGTATGCTTGCATGTTCGAAATGAACTCAAACTCTAACTCTAACTCTAACAACAAAATAGGAGCGCAAGACAAGAATTAAAACACTACACACAGGAAAACAGCAAAAAAAACTCCAAATAAGTCACGGCGTGATGTGACAGGTGGTGACAGCACACCTACTTTGAGACAAGAGCTATAGTGATACATGGTTTGAATTCATATCCAACAATTGCGAGAAAAACTTTTTACCATCAATATCGGCTGTTTCATTTTTTTCCTGTTTTCTGCCGGTGGTGTGCGTTGAGATTTTTTCAATGAAAAAAATGTGCCTTGGCTCAGGAAAGGTTGAAAAACACTGCTATAGATGATGAAAAAAATGAGTAAAAGAACATTTAACATCACTTTTACATTTATTGAAAACTTTTTTTTTTTTTTTCAAATGCCACAAGTTCTTTTTTTAATTCAATAATGTTTCTCCCCTTCTTTATCAAAGTGATGATGTATCCAAGAATACACAAACTGTGTGATAAATTGTAAATAAAATAGTTTTGTTATCATAAACAGCTGTTAGAGTGAATTATACGACAATCACTACCCTATCATCCATCTAAATACACACTAATGAGTACTAATGAGATTAGATACAAAATCTATACACAGTGGTATATCGTGTCGTTAGTAATCTGTTCTAAAAGCTCAGACAAAACCTGAATGGTGCGGAAAACCAAAACAATTTTTCCCATAAGAAATACAGTAAATCCAATTACAGTAATCTGTTGCAGACACCCACAATCCGAATGTCTCTCGCTCCATTGTAAACAACGGGGAATTGTGAGGAATACTAGCTCCTGTGACGTCACGCTACTTCCGCTACAGGCAAGGCTTTTTTTTTATCAGCGAGCAAAAGTTGCGAACTTTATCGTCGATTTTCTCTACTAAATCCTTTCAGCAAAAATATGGCAATATCGCGAAATGATCAAGTATGACACATAGAATGGATCTGCTATTCCCGTTTAAATTTTAAAAAATCATTTCAGTAGGCCTTTAAACAAAATTCTGATCCATTTAAATATGACTATATTCCAACACAATATTTAGATCTAACCTCTACAGCGGAGGAGTCCGCTCTAAATGTTATATTTAAATGGCAAACAAGTGAGGATGAATTTGAATTGAGATGAAATGTACTGTACTTCAACTAGCTCCTGTACACTAAATATTTCAATGTATTCGTCAACAACACTAAAATGGTACAACCTCAACTGTACTGCTGGGAAGGGTCCCTCTCATTCCGTGGAGGCTCTTAGGCATGACTTCAACGCATTTTCCCGGGTTCAAATTGCCCCGATATAAGCACACGTTTGTGAGCGTGTGTGGCAATAGTGCAGAGCGATATTTAGAGCTGGCGCGCTCATAAGATGCACTGCCATGCACGACTTCATAGCAGATGTTGAGCGGCTCAGACGGCCAACTGGCCCTCACAAATTGTTGTGTTTACTCGAAATGAGCCTAATCACTAGCAGAACTCGGATATTTAGCGTCCACGTTAAAGCCGTCGTGGCTTATTGCGCGTGTTACAACATTCCGTTAGCATCCTAGGTTGTGTTTGTTTCTTATTTTCTGAAATATATATTTTGAACAAAAATGGATGACAAATGAATGGAAAAACAAACATGTTGTGCTTTTTGGGGCGGAGCCTCCTGCTGATGAAGTGATAAGTTAGCTGCTATTGTCCAAAATGTGCATTAAAAAGGCATTAGTGGCCACATGCGTGGACAGCACCTTTTAGCTCTTATTTCCAAAATTGTGTACACTACTGAATTGGGGTCTTATGGCCGCTTATGTGGACACTTATGCTGCCATCTGGTGGTGTCAGAAGAGTATAACATACAATGGAATATGGAGAAAAAAAAGTGTAAAAATACAAATTTGCATGTCACTACACATGAAGTACACGTTTGTGTACTTATGGACTAAGTACATCATATCAAAAGATGATTTTTAGTTTTTATTCTAATTAGGGTCCAATAAGCCCAAATAGCAAAGAGAAATTAAAAAAAGCATGTAAACAAACAGCTTGGGCCTTAAGAGGTTAAGTGACAAAACATAATCTTTGTGCGGATAATACGCAAATGTATGTCCATTTTAAAAAAAAGTGACACGTTAAAAATCACTTTTAAATTGTCTTGAGGACCTAAAAGCACGGTTGGTGGTAAACTCTCTAAACTTAAAGGAGAACAAGACAGAAATTATCTTATTTAACTCAAAAGTCAAACAGAATGCTCCCCCCAGTGACCTGGACCCCCTGATGCCTTATTTAAAACCCACTGTTACAAATCTTGGTTTTAAGTTCAACAATGATTTTAAATTGGAACATCAGATTAATAACTCCGTTATACGATGTAGTTTTTATCATCGAAGGCTATGTCTACACTAAGCCGGATCACCCCTTAAACGAATAATTATTTAGCCTTAGCCCCGTTTCAGCCACACTAAACCATCGTTTAAGGTCCCCCTCCTCAGATAATTTTTTACACGGGTAAGTGCGCCGTCTATTTCTTGAATCTCCGGCTCTTAGTTTTGCATGGACTCATTGATCGTTTACAAACTGAGTTCGGAGAGGAAGTGACGTCAGAAAGACCGCGCCCCACACAGGAAGTGACGTCAGAAAGACCGCGCCCCACACAGGAAGTGACGTCAGAAAGAACGCGCCACAGCCAGCTCCATAATAAAGCGGTTTCGTAACTCGGAGCTAACCACTGGAAATATGGCGGTGAGTCATCCAGACACGCCCGTGTTTCTCCTTCCGTCTGTACAGACGCTTGTGGAAATCACACATGAATACCTTAAAGGCCTACTGAAATGATTTTTTTTTTATTTAAACGGGAATAGCAGATCCATTCTATATGTCATACTTGTTCATTTCGCGATATTGCCATATTTTCGCTGAAAGGATTTAGTAGAGAAAATCGACGATAAAGTTCGCAACTTTTGCTCGCTGATAAAAAAAAGCCTTGCCTGTAGCGGAAGTAGCGTGACGTCACAGGAGCTAGTATTCCTCACAATTCCCCGTTGTTTACAATGGAGCGAGAGAGATTCGGAGCGACAAAGCGACGATTACCCCATTAATTTGAGCGAGGATGAAAGATTTGTAGATGAGGAACGTTACAGTGAAGGACTTGAGAGGCAATGATGGACGTATCTTTTTTCGCTCTGACCGTAACTTAGGTACAAGCTGGCTCATTGGATTCCACACTCTCTCCTTTTTCTATTGTGGATCACGGATTTGTATTTTAAACCACCTCAGATACTATATCCTCTTGAAAATGAGAGTCGAGCACGCGTAATGGACATTTAAAGTGACTTTTATCTCCAAGACAATACATCGGTGACACACTTAGCTACTGAGCTAACGTGCTAGCATCGTTCTCAAATGAAGATAGAAACAAAAGAAATAAACCCCTGACTGGAAGGATAGACAGAAGATCAACAATACTATTAAACCATGTACATGTAACTACACGGTTAAAAATTCTCAGCCTGGTAAGGCTTAACAATGCTGTTGCTAACGACGCTAAGGCTAATTTAGCAACTTAGCAACCGGACCTCACAGAACTATGATAAAAACATTAGCGCTCCACCTACACCAGCCAGCCCTCATCTGCTCATCAACAGCCGTGCTCACCTGCGTTCCAGCGATCGACGGCGCGACGAAGGACTTCATCCGTGGGTTTGGCGGCAAGCATCGGCTAGGCGTAGTAAGTAGTCCTTGTTGTGTTGCTGTGAGTATTGTACTTAGCCGCTAATACACCGATCGATCCCACCTACAACGTTCTTCTTTGCAGCCTCCATTGTTCATTAAAAAAATTGCAAAAGATTCACCAACACAGATGTCCAGAATACTGTGGAATTTTGTCGAAGAAAACAAGAGGTTTTTATATCGGGTCAGATGGGGTACAACCACTTCCGTGGATTTTGTGACGTCACGCGCATAAGTCATATCCAAAGGAGTAATTCAACCGGAAGTGTGGCGGGAATTTTAAAATGTCACTTTATAAGTTAACCCGGCCGTATTGGCATGTGTTGCAATGTTAAGATTTCATCATTGATATATAAACTATCAGACTGCGTGGTCGCTAGTAGTGGCTTTCAGTAGGCCTTTAAGAGAAAGCCATTGCAGCTATTTGGGATACAACACTTCTCAGACGGCAAGAGGACTTTCCAATGTTCGGGTCAGCTGTGATTGTACTTACCGAAAAACTTTGTCCATTTGTCGAAGGAGAGACAACAAGAATGGGTGGATGTGATAAAAAGGTAGCGTGTGCTTTGTATTACCTGGCCGTCGAGTGAAGACTACGGAAAACGGCGAATGCTTTTGGACTGGCAAAGCAGACTGTATCAGTTATTGTCCGCCATGTATGTCGCGGACTCAACGTCTAGGTCCAGAGTGTATAAAGTCACCAAAAACAAAAGGACAATGAAGCTGAAGGCCAAAGAGTGAGGAGTGTCCTGACCAGATATCTAGATCCCTAGATTGATTGATATAAAATGTTCTTTATCACATTGTTTACGTGTCTAATAAAGATTTATGATGGCTCAGGTGTGATTCACTACAATTGGGCCCCACAGCACACTGGATTCCAGTTAATTGAAATACCACAACACTGGATATTGTTCAGATAAGTTACATTTAAGAACTTGCACACAAAGCAACACTGGAGGTGACTATGACGTGGGCATTTTCCGCGTGTGCGTACTAGGTCGCATTGTGCCGGCTGACGGAGGGGGCGGGGGTCTTAAACGGTGGCATTGTTGTGTGTGGACACGGATAAGGTTAGGTGGGATAACCTTATCCGGCTTAGTGTAAATGGGGCCTGAGACTTTTAGCAAAAATGTAATCAGTTTGATCTTTTAACGACTTTGAGCGGGTAATCCATGCTTTTACTTCATCACGCTTGGACTACTGCAACTCCCTCTACGTTGGAATGAACCAGGCCTCAATCGCTCGACTGCAGTTAGTCCAGAATGCTGCTGCTCGCCTTTTAACTGGCACTAAAAAAAACATGAACCTATAACCGCTATTTTAGCATCCCTTCACTGGCTCCCAGTTCATTTTAGAATTCCTTTTAAAATATTGTTGTGGATTGAGGCTTTTATTAGTAGGTTGCACAGTGAAGTACATATTCCGTACAATTGACCACTAAATGGTAACACCCGAATAAGTTTTTCAACTTGTTTAAGTCGGGGTCCACTTAAATTGATTCATGATACAGATATATACTATCATATATACTATCATCATAATACAGTCATCACACAAGATAATCACATTGAATTATTTACATTATTTACAATCAGGGGTGTGGAGGGGGGGGGGGGTAGGATATGGACAGCAAGTAATGGACAGAGAGAGAGAGAGAGAGAGAGAGAGAGAGAGAGAGATCAGAAGGCATAAGAAAAAGTATCTGCATTTGATTGTTTACATTTGATTATTAGCAATCCGGGGAGGGTGTTAGTTTAGGGTTGTAGCTGCCTGGAGGTGAACTTTTATTGCGGTTTTGAAGGAGGACAGAGATGCCCTTTCTTTTATACCTGTTGGGAGCGCATTCCACATTGTTGTGGCATAGACAGAGAATGAGTTAAGACCTTTGTTAGATCGGAATCTGGGTTTAACGTGGTTAGTGGAGCTCCCCCTGGTGTTGTGGTTATGGCGGTCATTTACGTTATGGAAGTAGTTTGACATGTACTTCGGTATCAGGGAGGTGTAGTGGATTTTATAGACTAGGCTCAGTGCAAGTTGTTTAACTCTGTCCTCCACCTTGAGCCAGCCCACTTTAGAGAAGTGGGTAGGAGTGAGGTGGGATCTGGGGTGGAGGTCTAGAAGTAACCTGACTAGCTTGTTCTGGGATGTTTGGAGTTTAGATTTGAGGGTTTTGGAGGTGCTAGGGTACCAGGAGGTGCATGCGTAATCGAAAAAGGGTTGAACGAGAGTTCCCGCCAGAATCCTCAAGGTGCTTTTGTTGACCAGAGAGGAGATTCTGTAGAGAAATCTCGTTCGTTGGTTAACCTTTTTTGATTACCTTGGTTGCCATTTTATCACAGGAAAGGTTAGCCTCTAGAATGGAACCTAGGTAGGTGACCTCATCTTTCCTGGTGATAACAATGTCACCCACTTTTATGGTGAAGTCATTGACTTTCTTAAGGTTGATGTGGGACCCAAACAGGATGGATTCTGTTTTACCCAAGTGGATGGATAGCGTGTTGTCAGTGAGCCAGATGCAAGTTCTACAGAGCTCAGCACTGAGGATTTTCTCCACCTGTGACTTGTCCTTGTCGGATACCAGCAGGGCCGAGTCATCCGCAAACAAAAACAATTCACAGTCGCATGCCGATGACAAGTCGTTTATGTATATTAGGAACAGTAAAGGTCCCAATATACGGCCTTGGGGGACTCCACAGCTCACAGAGAGGGGTGGGATACTTCTCTTGTTGCCTTATTTGTATTTGACTTTATTAAATGTATTTATATTAGAAACACAACATGTGTATATAACAAAGGGTGCAAAGTCTGCAGGCAGTAGGAAACACATGGTTAAGTGTAGGGAGTAAAACTGATGGCAGTCTAAAGTTCAAGATTTTTGGAGCTGTTTGTTCAGTGGATCAGATGTTTGATGAAGCTCTGTGTCTATCTACCACCACTACTGTTTTCTGTTTATTTGTTACTGACTGTGGCAGGACACCTCTGCCTCTGTTTCACTTTATGTTGCTGGTAAATAATATGGTTGTAGTAGTAGGCTAAAGTGAAATTATTTACTATGCACTAATTAAAGGGGCAGAGCTTTGAGACATTTTAGCTTTTATATTTTATAAGGTATATTTTTTGTAAGAACCACAATTAATAAATATATTTCAGTGAATAACTTATTGTTCAAATCTGTATATAAATATGTACATAAAGGGTTGTAATTATATTGTAAAATGGATGGATGGATGGACGTTTAAAACAAAACTGTTATTATTAATTAGTAAGTATACAATTTTTGAGCCTTTTTAGAGAAAATCAAATCATTGTAGTAAATTATGCAAATTACTTGATGATGTCATGGTGACCACGCCCATAGCCACGCCCCCACAGCCACAGGTATCTTGGCAGTTTATGGGAAACACTGCATCGTTTTGTCCAACGTTCCCTATAAGGTGCGCGCCTGCGCAATTGCGCACTGCTCACGCGTCCTCTACGCACAGCAGATGAATGCCCGTGCAGAAAATCAAAAATCCCATCTGAACTCTAAATGAAATAAACACATTACAATGTATTCTGTATGATTTTGCAATGCAACTCTGTGAGTGACAGTTGACAACAAGAGTGGCCCCAATGAATAAAACAATCATTGTCCACACAGCTCAATTATCGTCTGTCGAGACACTTTACGGACAGGAATTCCATCAATCACTTTATTGAGCAAAAACCACACCAAAAACATGAGTAAAAAAACTTTTATCTAGAAAAACTGGTCATTGTCTGCCATACAAACCAGGCTTAAACCAACTTTGTCATCCGTCATATCAACAGAAGCCGCTCGCTCTGTCTCACCTGCACCAACACACGCACTCATGGCACTTAGCCAGTGCTGCGTTTATGGCCACACAAAAAGTGGGACAACCCCAACGCCACACAATGTGTAAATACCAGGTTGTAACACTCTGACTCCTCAATCAGATGCGTGCTTATTTTACTGCCATTTATTAAGGATGTTAATCTAAGGATATTATTCATGATTTGTTGTCACTAGATTTCATAAATGCTATTAAAAAGATGTATTTAACAGACAGAAAGTTACAGGAACTAAATGTAATCTCTGAAAGGGGTAACATTTTTTTTAAAGGCAGGACCCGCAGCCAGACATACAATACTAGCACATAGGTCATGAAAAACATGTTTTTTTGTTATTGTCATTGTAAGAGGGCAAAATAACTTATATCAGAAAATAATTTTAATAAAACATTTAAATTGTTATGTCAGGTTTGGGAAAGGTGTGACGCTGGTGTGGCCACAGTGTGCACGTCTGATGTCGCTCACATGTGCTCCACTGAATGCTCAGGGAGTTTGTGCGTTTGCTCACACACATGAAAAATTAGAGGGAACATTGGTTTTGTCCTACTAATTTCGGCGGTTCTTGAACTCCCCATAGTGTGGACTGTGACGCGTGAATGCACAAAGGTGCGCTTTGTTGATGTTATTGACTTCTTGGAGTGCTAATCGGGCGTATTTGGTCACTGCATGACTGCAAGCTGATCAATGCTAACATGCTATTTAGGCTATCTATATGTACATATTGCATCATTATGCCTCATTTGTAGGTATATTTGAGCTCATTTAATATCCTTTACTTTTATCCTCTTTGTATATAATTTAGTTTTTTGCATGTCTCGTGACACATTATCTGTATGTAATATTGGCTGCATTTCAGATAGTGCGCCACAGCAAACATTACCTAGTTTACCAAAGATTGTAATAAATCTATTAAAAGAAGACAGCCTGCCGTTTCCTTTAACTTGGACACACACATCTATACCTTTGGCCTTTAAAAGCCAGTAATTTCTAGGAGTTATCTCACCTTCTGAGTAGCCTCTGATTTACTAATGGTTTATAATGTTGTAAAAATGTGTAGACTAAATATTACATTTCAACATTTCTGTCAACGAAGATTTGCTTCAGCCTGCGACACATAGTCATTTTGATAGTAGGCTATTATAGCGAATATAGACACTTAGGTCATGCGTTGCCTTCATTATAAGACTTATATATATGTACACTACCGTTTAAAAGTTTGGGGTCACCCAAACAATTTTGTGGAATAGCCTTCATTTCTAAGAACAAGAATAGACTGTCGAGTCTCAGATGAAAGTTCTCTTTTTCTGGCCATTTTGAGCGTGTAATTGACCCCCACAAATGTGATGCTCCAGAAACTCAATCTGCTCAAAGGAAGGTCAGTTTTGTAGCTTCTGTAACGAGCTAAACTGTTTTCAGATGTGTGAACATGATTGCACAAGGGTTTTCTAATCATCAATTAGCCTTCTGAGCCAATGAGCAAACACATTGTACCATTAGAACACTGGAGTGATAGTTGCTGGAAATGGGCCTATGTAGATATTGCACCAAAAAGCAGACATTTGCAGCTAGAATAGTCATGTACCACATTAGCAATGTATAGAGTGTATTTCTTTCAAGTTAAGACTAGTTTAAAGTTATCTTCATTGAAAAGTACAGTGCTTTTCCTTCAAAAATAAGGACATTTCAATGTGACCCCAAACTTTTGAATGGTAGTGTGTATATATATGACTCTTTCAACGTTTCGGGTTGCCGACCCCTGGATTAGCGCCACAATATAAGCCAGGCCTTGTAAAAACGTACCCGCCCCACAAGGAATCCAAGGTCAGCTGATCAGTTTCTTCTTGTCGTCCAAAAAATCTGTTTAAAGTGATGGTGCATTTTCTGCTGTGGCTCCAAAACTTTGGAACAATATCCCTCAGCTCCTTCTTTAATGAGTTGTAAATCACGTCTTAAAACATATTTTTACTCTTTGGCTTTTAAACCCGCATGAGAGTTGTGTGATTTTAGTCTATTTTATTCTGTTTCTCTCATATATTGTGTGTATTTATTTTTTTATAGTGAAATGTTTTATATTACTGACTCTCCTGGTATATGTCTCAACTTCTGTGCAGCACTTAATGAAACTTCTATTGTTTTTTTGTTAAATGTGCTATATAAATAAAGTGGATTGGATTGGAAGTGCCCATCACTTAATATTCATTCCTCACATGGAAGACTCTGCTATATCATTTATTTTCCCCCAATAGCATGAACTCAATTAAACTCAATGAAACCTGTGAACGCTTTGCCTGGTAAACACTGACATCTAGTGGTCATACTTATAGCACAGCCAATGACTCAAACTCATTTCTTTCTGTGTGCCTCAGGGATTGCCAGGTCGTGATGGCATTGAGGTGAATATACGTTCTTGTTTAAATATGAACCAATAAATCTCTTGATTATTACTATTAAAGATATATTTCTGCTTCAGGGAGCTCAAGGATTGCAAGGGAAGCCGGTATGATTGAACTTGAAAATAGTTTGGTTTTACAGCGAAGAGGTAGTAAAAATATGATTCATAATCTGATAGGGAGAGGATGGTGAGCCAGGATTTCCGGGACCACAGGGTCCTCCGGGGACAAAGGTAATAAGCAAGTTTCAATATTCGCCAAAGTTATTTTGTCGTGTTTGAAACATATGCCGGACCATTAGGCTTACTGGTTTTACTGTGTATGAAACAGGGTGAAGCAGGTACGGGAGGAAAGGGAGAGCGAGGCATGGATGGACTACCAGGATTAAAGGTAAGACGTTATGTTTCTCTCGTTGTAACGTTTTGCATTTTCTGTGCATTTAACCATGTTTTTATGCATCTCTCAGGGGGATAAAGGAGGGATAGGAGAGCAAGGCCCCATGGTGAGTGTGTCACCATAGAGCAGGGGTGTCAAACTCAAATACAGAGTGGGCCAAAATGTAAAAGTGAACAAAGCCGCGGGCCAAGGTTGAACAAATTAACCTTTTAATAGGGACCCACACAAGTTTTGCATTGAATATTGAACAAGCAAGGCTTATATAACTTTATAGTGACATGCAAAATCAAGTTTCAAATAACAATAATAATAATTTAAAAATATCAATGGCCTATCAAATACAATTTAAATAAAAATGGAATGCCTCTTTTCTATTTGCAGCCTTCTGAGGTAAAATATCAACATGAACTTTTTCCACAGGCTAATACATTTCAAAATAAAATAACAATGAATAAAGCAACCATTCAGGACTTTAAACTGCTCAGTTTGCAACACACTGATATAATCTGATGTGCCCAAGCCAGATACCTGACATCTTTTCTTGGATGCTAGTTCATTAATGTCGGGGCTCAGGCTTTGAGCTGAGGCAGCCTTCATTATCCAACCAAGGTGTTCATCAGTCACCATATCTCGTAGTCCACCCGGACCACAGTCTTGGGGGCGTGCCTTAAAGGCACTGCCTTTAACGTCCTCTACGGGCTGTCGTCACGTCCGCTTTTCATCCATTCTGACAACATGCCGGCCCAGTCACATGATATGTGCGGCTTCTGTACGCATACACACGTGAATGCAAGGCACACTTGATCAACAGCGACACAGGTTACACTGAGGGTGACCGTATAAACAACTTTAACACTGTTAGAAATATACGCCACAACAGAACAGAACAGAACAAATACCCAGAATCCCATGCAGCCCTAACTCTTCCGGGATGCTACAAAATACACCCCCCGCTACCAGCAAACCCCCCCCCTCCCCCCCGGTGTGGGTTCACATTGTGGCCTATATTTCTAACAGTGTTAAAGTTGTTTATACAGCTACCCTCGGTGTAACCTGTATTGCTGTTGATCAAGTATGCATTGCATTCACTTGTGTGCATACTTGCCAACCCTCCCTGTTTTACCGGGAGACTCCCGGTATTCAGCGCCTCTCCCGATAACCTCCCGGCAGAAATTTTGTCCCGACAAACTCCCGGTATTCAGCCGGAGCTGGAGGCCACGCCCCCTCCAGCTCAATGCGGACCTGAGTGGGGACAGCCTGTTCTCACGTCCGCTTTCCCACAATATAAACAGCTTGCCTGCCCAATGACGTCATAACATCTAGGGCTTTTAGAGAGCAGAGTGCACAACTGCGCACACAACAAGGAGACGAAGCAGAAGAACGAGGAAGTTACGGACATGGCGACGCCGTCGACGAGCAAGATGAAGAAATACGCTTGCAAGTTCCAAAACGAATGGAAACAAGAATTTCAGTTCATCCAGGACAGTTCAAAGGGGAAGGTGTATGTAATTATGTTGCCTGTACATTTTGTAGAACAGACTTCTCCATTGAACACGGTGGCCGAAATGATATACTCATTCATGAACGGAGAAGTTAAACAGGACAATACTGCCATCTACTGGATAGCCTCCGGACCACTGAAATTCAAGTATTTATTTTATTTATATGCATAATAAAATAAATAAATATATATATATATATATATATATATATATATATATATATATATATATATATATATATAGCTAGAATTCACTGAAAGTCAAGTATTTCATATATATATATATATATATATATATATATGAAATACTTGAGTTGGTGAATTCTAGCTGTAAATATACTACTCCCCTATTAACCACGCCCTTAACCCCGCTCCCGCCCCACCCCCGACCACGCCCCCCCACCCCCACCAAATTTTCCGGACCATAGGGCGCACCGGATTACAAGGCGCACTGCCGATGAATGGTCTATTTTTGATCTTTTTTCATATATTAGGCGCACCAAATTATAGGGCGCATTAAAGGAGTCATATTTTTATTTTGTTCGAAATGTAAAACACTTCCTTATGGTCTACATAGCATGCCACCTTGTTTTTAATGAATACTTGGGCCTGTTACGCTACTACATTTTAACGTCGGTCCTCATGGTGTACTCGGAGAGCCAAGTGTTTTCTGAGGGTGTGCTAGGTGAAAAACAGTTTGAGAACCACCGATCTAGACCACAAGAAAGTGTTTTAAATGTTTATAGGTCCTTTTTAAACGCTCACGTCTAATAAAACACGTTATGTTAGATTCGATAAAAAATCATTTGCTTTTGGCGGGTTAGGGTTACAAAGAATGCTGGAAACATTAATAACAAATTTATAAAAACCTTATGATTAATCTTATTATCTTATTCAATTATTAGAAAAAAAATAAGCCTCAACCATTGCAACTTCTTAGAAAAAGCTGCTGCATAATCAGGCGTTTTAGGGCCCAGGCTAAATTGGAAGACCCTCCCACTCCACATTACCAAACAAAATGTAAACTTTTTTTTTCAGTATTATTATAGTTTTTTACTCAAACTTGAATTGAATTGGATGTTTTGCAAAAAAAACTGTATTAATCATTCAAATAAATGTAAACGCCTTTCAAAGTCAACTATTTGATCCTGATACTTCCGCCGTACTGGTATCGCTACGGAAACCAGTAACCCCAACAATTGGGGAATTTTGTCATTATATTCCTCTTAGTGACAGAGCAGGAAGCAGCTAGGAATACTTTAGTAGGTAAAATGTCATATGACGCGCCCTGTCATTCCTTAATTGACATTTAACATGCACTTCCTCATGCAAAACGAGGTTCTCCGACGGATGGCGTGTTCTGCCTATAAGGCAGTGGTTCTCAAACTTTTTTTGTCATCCCCCACTTTGGACAAGGGGGAGTTTTCAAGCCCCACCTGCCCCCATCGCCCCAACAGAACGCTAATGCCAAGCTTAACATTTTCAAATTTATCGAACATCAAGTAACATCAAGTTTTATACATTCAAACTCAATAACATAAAATAAAATCAAGTTCAATAATAAATAAAATAACTGTGCAGCTGTGGTATAACTTGCATCAAGTTCAATATCAAATAAAATAACTTGCATCAATTCAATATCAAATAAAATAACTTGCATCAATTCAATAATAAATAAAACAAAAGTGTTATAACTTGCATCAAGTTCAATAATAAATCAAAAAAAGTGTTATAACTTGCATCAAGTTCAATAATAAATCAAAAAAAGTGTTATAACTTGCATCAAGTTCAATAATAAATCAAATAAAAGTGTTATAACTTGCATCAAGTTCAATAATAAATCAAATAACTTGCATCAAGTTCAATAATAAATAAAACAAGTGTTATAACTTGCATCAAGTTCAATAATAAATAAAACAAAAGTGTTATAACTTGCATCAAGTTCAATAATAAATCAAATAACTTGCATCAAGTTCAATAATAAATAAAACAAGAGTGTTATAACTTGCATGAAGTTCCATAATAAATCAAAACAAGTGTTATAACTTGCATCAAGTTCAATAATAAAACAAATAAAAGTGTTATAACTTGCATCAAGTTCAATAATAAATCAAAAAAAGTGTTATAACTTGCATCAAGTTCAATAATAAATAAATAAAAAGTGTTATAACTTGCATCAAGTTCAATAATAAATCAAAAAAAGTGTTATAACTTGCATCAAGTTCAATAATAAATCAAATAAAAGTGTTATAACTTGCATCAAGTTCAATAATAAATCAAATAACTTGCATCAAGTTCAATAATAAATAAAACAAGTGTTATAACTTGCATCAAGTTCAATAATAAATAAAACAAAAGTGTTATAACTTGCATCAAGTTCAATAATAAATCAAAAAAAGTGTTATAACTTGCATCAAGTTCAATAATAAAACAAATAAAAGTGGTATAACTTGCATCAAGTTCAATAATAAATCAAAAAAGTGTTATAACTTGCATCAAGCTCAATAATAAATCAAATAAAAGTGTTATAACTTGCATCAAGTTCAATAAGAAATCAAATAACTTGCATCAAGTTCAATAATAAATGAAAATAAAAGTGCCACTTTGCAATCTTTGCCAAAAAAAGGAGGACAGGGCAAGTGAACATGAGTTTTACAGTACTCCAGCATTAGTGGCTGCAATGAGCCTGTTTTGCACGGCACAGCTTTTCAAATGGGGGTTGCAGGCTTGACACTGCCACTGTTAAAACCTCATTGAATTCGGGGCTGAGCTGCCTTGACGCGAGTGTTTCCCGGTGAATGACACATCGTGTCCAATGCGCATTTGGCGCAACCCTCTTTATTAGAGACTGCAGCCCGTTTCTTGACTTTGCCATGCGCGCCATCAGAGCAAAAGCCCACACAGTTTTCCCATTTAAGGTCGTGTTCTTTGAGGAAACTGTCCATTATCTTGAACAGCTCATCAGCAGTGGCTCTATTTTTTATGTATTTGCAAAACAGCAAATCCTCGCACAGTGACTCGCCATTCACAAAGCTTCCGCTTAGCCTCGCCCCCATTAGTTACTGTTGCTATGTCAGTAAACTTTCGCTCCTACCTAGAAATGTAAAGCCTACAGGAAAAATAAGTAATTTACATTTATCTATATAGCGGATTTCACAGACAGAATCACAAAGTGATTTACAGTGTGTATAGAAAATGAAAGCAGAGTAAAAAAAAAAATCAAAGAATATAATAATAAAAAAATAAAAAAAATAAAAGTGAAATTTCCTCCCGTTCCTCGCGCCCCACCTGTCATGTCTCTATTCCCCACCAGTGGGGCGCGCCCCACACTTTGAGAAACGCTGCTATAAGGCGACGCGGCAATGTTGGCCACAACAATCACAAATGGGGACTTGTTGCTGTCAACCTGGCTTATCAATGTGTGTTTAATGTATTTGTCATTCTCTCATATCAGGGTTATCCTGGTGAAAAGGGCATATCGGGCTCCTCTGACATCATTGACTTTAACGGGAAGCTTCTTGACGCTTTCCAGGTGAGTGACATCACACTGTAGAGTAGACCAGGGATTTTCAACTGGTGGGTTTTCACCCAAAGTGGGACGCCGTGTTGGCGTGTAATGGACAGCCAGTCTTAAAAATGCATTAAAATTAGGGCTGTCAAAAATAACTAGGTGAGGCATGTAAATAATCACAAAAAAAATGATATACACGGATTAATCATGCAATTTGTTTTGACATGTTCCTTTACCTAAACAGCGGAGGGTTCAATCAAGCAAAACTTTTCTTTTTTTTTTTGTATGACATTTTGACAATAAAATTGCATTTGTGTCAAAATATTGGGGTATTTTCTAAAGGTAATTTAAATTGTTGTAAGTGAGTAGTAACCTTTGATTAATCATGAGTAATCCAAATTAATAGTGTGAATAATCTGATTTTAAAAATATATCATTTGACAGCACTAATTAAAATATTTTAAATAGGGTTGTTTGATCTGTAATCTGTAAATATTTAATGCCCAATATGCAGATATATTATGTGTGTGTGTGTGTGTGTGTGTGTGTGTGTATGTATGTATATATATATATATATATATATATATATATATATATATATATATATATATATATATATATATATATATATATGTATATATATATATATATATATATATATATATATATATATATATATATATATATATATATATATATATATATATATGTGTATATATATATATATATATATATATATATATATATATATATATATATATATATATATATATATATATATATACACACACATAATATATCTGCATATTGGGCATTAAATATTTACAAATTACAGATCAAACAACCCTATTTAAAACATTATATATATATATATATATATATATATATATATATATATATATATATATATATATATATATATATATATATATATATATATATATATATATATATATATATATATATATATATATACACACACATAATATATCTGCATATTGGGCATTAAATATTTACAAATTACAGATCAAACAACCCTATTTAAAACATTATATTTATATATATATATATATATATATATATACATATATATATATATATATATATATATATATATATATATATATATATATATATATATATATATATATATATATATATATATATATATATATATATATAAAGTCCAATTTGACTTTATTCATTATTTTTATGCATGCAGTTGTTTTTAATAATATACAGTTTGCATATATATTTATGTTGAGAAAAATTCCATGAGCTATTTTTGTCTTCAATAAAAATGGGTGGTAAATTATGGAAAATATGGCTTCCAAGTTGAGACCAGTTGAGAACCCCTGACTATGTTTTTGAAAAACACCATATTTTTGTGATGATGTTACAGTGCATCCGGAAAGTATTCACACTGGTTGACTCTTTTAACATTTTGTTATGTTACAGCCCTATTCCAAAATGGAATATATTTTTAGTGGGCCTTTAAAGGCCTACTGAAAGCCACTACTACCAACCACGCAGTCTGATAGTTTATATATCAATGATGAAATCTTAACATTGCAACACATGCCAATACGGCCGGGTTAACTTATAAAGTGACATTTTAAATTTCCCGCTAAACTTCCGGTTGAAAAGGCTTTGGATGATGACGTATGCGCGTGACGTAGCCAGTGAAACTGGAGTATCGGTACCCCATTGAAAACAATACAAAATAGCTCTGTTTTCATCTCATAATTCCACAGTATTCTGGACATCTGTGTTGGTGAATCTTTTGCAATTTGTTTAATGAACAATGGAGACTGCAAAGAAGAAAGTTGTAGGTGGGATCAGTGTATTAGCGGCTGGCTGTAGCAACACAACAAGGAGGACTTACTTGGATAGCAGACGCGCTAGCCGACGCTAGCCGCCAACCGCATCTATGATCGGGTGAAGTCCTTCGTCGCGCCGTCGATCGCTGGAACGCAGGTGAGCACGGGTGTTGATGAGCAGATGAGGGCTGGCGTAGGTGGAGCGCTAATGTTTTTATCATAGCTCTGTGAGGTCCGGTTGCTAAGTTGCTAAGTTAGCTTCAGCGTCGTTAGCAACAGCATTGTTAAGCTTTGCCAGGCTGAGAATTATTAACCGTGTATTTACATGTCCATGGTTTAATAGTATTGTTGATCTTCTGTCTATCCTTCCAGTCAGGGATTTATTTATTGTGTTTCTATCTGCATTTGAGCCAGATGCTATCACGTTAGCTCAGTAGCTAAAGAGCTTCGCCGATGTATTGTCGTGGAGATAAAAGTCACTGTGAATGTCCATTTCGCGTTCTCGACTTTCAAGAGGATATAGTATCCGAGGTGGTTTAAAATACAAATCCGTGATCCACAATAGAAAAAGGAGAGAGTGTGGAATCCAATGAGCCAGCTTGTACCTAAGTTACAGTCAGAGCGAAAAAAGATATGTCTTGCACTGCATTCTAGTCCGTCACTCTAACGTTCCTCATCCACGAATCTTTCATCCTCGCTCAAATGAATGGGGTAATCGTCGCTTTCTCGGTCCGAATCGTTCTAGCTGCGTTGAAAACAATAGGAAAATATGAGGAGGCGAACAACTGACTACGTCACGCTACTTCCGGTACAGGCAAGGCTTTTTTTTTATCAGCGACCAAAAGTTGCGAACTTTATCGTCGTCATTCTATACTAAATCCTTTCAGCAAAAATATGGCAATATCGCGAAATGATCAAGTATGACACATAGAATGGATCTGCTATCCCCGTTCGAATAAAAAAAAATTCATTTCAGTAGGCCTTTAAACATGTAAAAAAATGGAAAAGATTGAAAAGCTTAACGGGCCGCATGTGGCCCATGTCTGGTGTAACGTGTAATAAGTGCTTTCAACCGGTTTCGGATGCACTGTACATCTTTTTTTTGGTCTTCAGGATCAAACTAAACTCGTCAATGCTACCATTTTCTTGTTTGACAGGCCATCAACACGATCAGTATTTCGGTAATCAGATATTTCTGCATGTTTTTTTTTTGGTGGTGTGAACACTGACTAACGCCATCAGAAGGCCTATCAGACTCACACCGTTGCCTTCATAGCTAACTAGTACTTCACTTTAGATGTCAGCTCCAGTCATATTTTTAGCCAAATTCACCCCTCTATAGTCTGGGAAGTCATGCACGGCCCCCAGCTAATCCAGCTCAGCTGTGCACTTCTATCAGATAAGGCAGGGGTCACCAACCTTTTTGAAACCAAGAGCTACTTCTTGGGTAGTGATTAATGCGAAGGGCTACCAGTTTGATACACACTTAAATAAATTGCCAGAAATAGCCAATTTGCTCAATTTACCTTTAACTCTATGTTATTATTAATAGTTAATGATATTTACACTTAATTGAACGGTTTAAAAGAGGAGAAAACACGAAAAAAATGACAATTACATTTTGAAACATAGTTTATCTTCAATTTCGACTCTTTAAAATTCAAAATTCAACTGAAAAAAAGAAGAGAAAAACTAGCTAATTCGAATCTTTTTGAAAAAATTTAAAAAATAATTTATGGAACATCATTAGTAATTTTTCCTGATTAAGATTAATTTTAGAATTTTGATGACATGTTTTAAATACGTTAAAATCCAATTTACACTTTGTTAGAATATATAACAAATTGGACCAAGCTATATTTCTAACAAAGACAAATCATTATTTCTTCTAGATTTTCCAGAACAAAATGTTTAAAAGGAATTCAAAAGACTTTGAAATAAGATTTAAATTAGATTCTACAGATTTTGTAGCTTTGCCAGAATAGTTTTTTTGAATTTTAATCATAATAAGTTTGAAGAAATATTTCACAAATATTCTTCGTCGAAAAAACAGAAGCTAAAATGAAGAATTAAATTAAAATTGATTTATTATTCTTTACAATAATAATTAAAAAAATTACTCCAACATTGATTTAAATTGTCAGGAAAGAAGAGGAAGGAATTTAAAAGGTAAAAAGGTATATGTGTTTAAAAATCCTTTTTAAGGTTGTATTTTTTCTCTAAAATTGTCTTTCTGAAAGTTATAAGAAGCAAAGTAAAAAAAATAATGAATTTATTTAAACAAGTGAAGACCAAGTCTTTAAAATATTTTCTTGGATTTTCAAATTCTATTTGAGTTTTGTCTCTCTTAGAATTAAAAATGTCGGGCAAAGCGAGACCAGCTTGCTAGTAAATAAATACAATTTAAAAAATAGAGGCAGCTCACTGGTAAGTGCTGCTATTTGAGCTATTTTTAGAACAGGCCAGCGGGCTACTCATCTGGTCCTTACGGGCTACCTGGTGCCCGCGGGCACCACGTTGGTGACCCCTGAGATAAGGTGTGGACTCGCGGGCAGACTCAGTCATGCAGGAACATCAACAGCCTTTTGTCACGTTGTTTTGGTTTCTTCGTTGTTTTGAAAGTGTTTTCAAGCTGCATGGTGTGTGTTTTTTTTTTTTTTTTGCTGTTCCACATTACGCAGCTGGTGCACAATTTAAGAGAACGGTGGGCGAAATAACATCACGTCCCTCCTCACGCACACGAGGCCCCAATGAGCTGGGCTACATCAGATCTCGTGTGCCATCTCAGGGCTACTCTACTAACAGGGGCCAGCCAGGTCCCTCCCGGGCTCCGGGCTTCTGCATGCAACGCAGCATGGTATGGTTAGAAAACACCAACCCGAGATGTTATCAGAAGGAGGGATCACTCGGAACCGAATCACACACTTTCTCAGAATGTTCACCAATCACCTGCCTTCACTCATTTGCGTTCATTTGTGCTGACGGCCGTATTGGACTTCAGATGCTGGCGAGCCTCCGTAGTGCAATGAACATTCATTTCATACTTTATTCTACAAAGCCAGTGAAGTCGGCACGTTGTGTAAATGGTAAATAAAAACAGAATACAATGATTTGCTAATCCCCTTCTACTTATATTCAATTGAATAGACAGCAAAGACAAGATATTTTAATGTTCCAACTGAGAAACTTAATTGTTTTTTTGCAAATAATCATTAACTTAGAATTTAATGGCAGCAACACATTGCAAAAAAGTTGTCAAAGGGGCATTTTTACCACTGTGTTACATGGCCTTTCCTTTTAACAACACTCAGTAAACGTTTGGGAACTGAGGAGACACATTTTTTAAAGCTTCTCAGGTGGAATTCTTTCCCATTCTTGCTTGATGTACAGCTTAAGTTGTTCAACAGTCCATTGTGGTATTTTAGGCTTCATGATGCACCACACATTTTCAATGGGAGACAGGTCTGGACTACAGGCAGGCCAGTCTAGTACCCGCACTCTTTTACTATGAAGCCACGCTGTTGTAACACGTGGCTTGGCATTGTCTTGCTGAAATAAGCAGGGGCGTCCATGATAACGTTGCTTGGATGGCAACATATGTTGCACCAAAACCTGTATGTACCTTTCAGCATTAATGGTGCCTTCACAGATGTGTAAATTACCCATGTCTTGGGCACTAATACACCCCCATACCATCACACGTGCTGGCTTTTCAACTTCGCGCCTATAACAATCCGGATGGTTCTTTTCCTCTTTGGTCCGGAGGACACGACATCCACAATTTGAAATGTGGACTCGTCAGACCACAGAAAACTTTTCCTCTTTGCATCAGTCTAGAGATATCCGCAGTGGCGTGCGGTGAGGTTCATGTCAGGTGAGGCACTGACTTCATCACAGTCAGATTTACAAACTTATGAACCCTAAAGAGTATCCTATTCACCATTTGATTGGCAGCAGTTAACGGGTTATGTTTAAAAGCTCATACCAGCATTCTTCCCTGCTTGGCACTCAGCATCAAGGGTTGGAATTGGGGGTTAAATCACCAAAAATTATTCCCAGGCACGGTGCCGCTCCTGCCCACTGCTCCCCTCACCTCCCAGGGGGTGAACAAGGGGATGGGTCAAATGCAGAGGACACATTTCACCACACCTAGTGTGTGTGTGACAATCATTGGTACTTTAACCTAACTTTAACTTTACACATACAAACTGTAGCACACAAAAAATCACATTTAATTAAAAAAAACGTTATTATGGTCTTATCTTTACTTATAAGTGCGGGAACAGTGGTGTTCGTGTTGGAGGAGTTGTGAATGAATGAAATATGAAATCCGTGCTGCTGTCTGCAGGTGTACCTAATGTTGTGTCCCAGCGGTCGTTCGCGGCTCCTCCAGCGCGACTCGCGAGCATTGTTGTTTTTGCACTTTTTGGCTTCTTGTTAAGTGACTTTTTTCGGGTGGATTCGGTCTTGCACGTGGAGGGTTTGGGTGTGGGCTTTGGTTGGTGTGGCGCTCCCGTCGGGCGGTGCATTCTGCGGCGGAGGTGCTTGGCACCAGGAGGCGGGGTTATGAGGCGAGCCTCTCACAGTGCGTCTTCGCAGCAGTTTTATGATCGCTCAGCACAAGAAATACGTTACACACATACAGTTGTTGACAAAATACACTGGACATTATATACCTCAGCTGTGAAAATAAAAATAAAAATAATCTAAAACTGGTGAAGTTAAATGGAAAATAACTTTAGTATAATCAATGGATACATATAACAATTTAATTAATTTTTTTTTCTTTTTACTTTTTTTTTTCTTTCCATGATGGCAGGTGAGGCCCGTGCCTCCCCTGCCTCTAGTGACTGCACGCCACTGGATATCCGATAATATATTATATATATATATAAATGCTTTAAAATGTAATATCGGAAATTATCTGTATCGTTTTTTTTATTATCGGTGTCGTTTGTTTTTTCTTTTTTTTTTTTTTTTCTTTTTTTTTAATTAAATCAACATAAAAAAACACAAGATACACTTACAATTAGTGCACCAACCCAAAAAACCTCCCTCCCCCATTTACACTCATTCACACAAAAGGGTTGTTTATTTCTGTTATTAATATTCTGGTTCCTACATTATATATCAATATATATCAATACAGTCTGCAAGGAATACAGTCCGTAAGCACACATGATTGTGCGTGCTGCTGCTCCACTAATAGTACTAAATTTTAACAGTTAATTTTACTTATTTTCATTAATTACTAGTTTCTATGTAACTGTTTTTATATTGTTTTACTTTCTTTTGTAAATTTTTTTAAAAAGGTCCTTTTCTTCACCATACCTGGTTGTCCAAATTAGGCGTAATAATGTGTTAATTCCACGACTGTATATATCAGTATCGGTTGATATCGGTATCGGTAATTAAAGAGCTGGACAATATCGGAATATCGGATATCGGCAAAAAGCCATTATCGGACATCCCTACATCAGTCCATCTTAGATGAGCTCGGGCTCAGCGAAGCATGCGTTGTTTCTGGGTGTTGTTGATAAATGGCTTTTGCTTTGCATAGTAAAGTTTTAACTCGCACTTACAGTACAGATGTAGCGACCAATTGTAGTTACTGACAGTGGTGTTCTGAAGTGTTCCTGAGCCCGTGTGATGATATCCTTTACATACTGATGTCGGTTTTTGATGTCTGAGGGATCAAAGGTCCGTAATATCATCGCTTACGTGCAGTGATTTCTCCAGATTCTCCGAACCTTTTGATGATATTACGGACTAGATGGTGAAATCCCTAAATTCCTTGCAATAGCTCTTTGAGAAATGTTCTTCTAAAACTTTCCGACAATTTGCTCACGCATTTGTTGACAAAGTGGTGACCCTCGCCCCGTCCTCGTTTGGGAATGACCGAGCATTTCACGGAAGCTGCTTTTATACCCAATCACGGCACCCACCTGTTCCCGATTAGCCTGTTCACCTGTGGGATGTTCCAAATAAGTGTTTGATGAGCATTCCTCAACCTTCTCAGTCTTTTTTGCACCTTGTGCCAGCTTTTGTGAAACATGTTGCAGGCATCAAATTCCAAATGAGCTAATATTTGCAAAAAACACCAGTTTGAATGTTAAGTATCTTGTCTTTGCAGTCTATTCAGCTTGAAAAGGATTTGCAAATCATTGCATTCTGGTTTTTATTTACCATTTACACAAGCTGCCAACTTCACTGGTTTTGCACAATGGTTTGCATGGGATGATAGAAAACAAGATATAAACAACCAACGGTTGCCATGGCATTACGGAAGACAAACACGACGTGATAAATTAGAAGGGAGCAGGAAGAGCGGCATGTACACCTCCAGGAGGCAACGCGGTTTCCTCTTTCTATGACTTCAAGATGGCTACTTCAGAGGGAAAAGTAATAAGTGTAGCATTGCGGGTTCTTGTGGATGTAAGATGTAAGAGCTTGATTTAAGGGAGCGGGCCCTCCCTGACCAGCGTACAAATTGCTCTGGGGTGGAAGGAGCATGCACGGGGAATTCTTGTCATTCATTTGTGTTGCACACACATGCAAGAATATTTGCTTGTCATTCTGCATCACAGATGACTGACACTTTAATAGGTACGCCTGCACACAATTACGGGTAAACGATAGCCGATACACGAGCTGTATCTAAAATGACCTCTGCAATGGTATGTTTATTGTGGCGGAGTGTGTTTAATGTTCAATATCACGCTTACTTTATTTAATTATGAGAGTGGAAACATTTTTGAAAAGAAATCGCAGGATAACAATCAACATGTTGTTATGCTTAAGGAGCTAAATTAGGGCCGACGGTTTTGTACTTTGGAAAAATACATCAATGTATTATGCACACTACCGTTCAAAAGTTTGGGGTCACCCAAACAATTTTGTGGAATAGCCTTAATTTCTAAGAACAAGAATAGACTGTCGAGTTTCAGATGAAAGTTCTCTTTTTCTGGCCATTTTGAGCGTTTAATTGACCCCCACAAATGTGATGCTCCAGAAACTCAATCTGCTCAAAGGAAGGTCAGTTTTGTAGCTTCTGTAACGAGCTAAGCTGTTTTCAGATGTGTGAACATGATTGCACAAGGGTTTTCTAAACATCTGTTAGAGTAATTTACACGACAATTAATACCCAATCCGTCCATCTAAATACAAAACTAATGAGTACTAATGAGATTAGATGCAAAATCTATATACGGTGGTATATCGGGTCGTTAGTAATCCGTTCTAAAAGCTCAGACAAAAGCAATATTTCCCATAAGAAATACAGTAAATCTGTTGTAGACCCCCAAAATGTTAACACAGAACATTTTGTGGAGAATAAATGTACGTTTGCATGCTGAAAACAGTGCAAAATACACTACCGTTCAAAAGTTTGGGGTCACCCAAACAATTTTGTGGAATAGCCTTCATTTCTAAGAGCAAGAATAGACTGTCGCGTTTCAGATGAAAGTTCTCTTTTTCTGGCCATTTTCAGCGTTTAATTGACCCCACAAATGTGATGCTCCAGAAACTCAATCTGCTCAAAGGAAGGTCAGTTTTGTAGCTTCTGTAACGAGCTAAGCTGTTTTCAGATGTGTGAACATGATTGCACAAGGGTTTTCTAATCATCAATTAGCCTTCTGAGCCAATGAGCAAACACATTGTACCATTAGAACACTGGAGTGATAGTTGCTGGAAATGGGCCTCTATACACCTATGTAGATATTGCACCAAAAACCAGACATTTGCATCTAGAATAGTCATTTACCACATTAGCAATGTATAGAGTGTATTTCTTTAAAGTTAAGACTAGTTTAAAGTTATCTTCATTGAAAAGTACAGTGCTTTTCCTTCAAAAATAAGGACATTTCAATGTGACCCCAAACTTTTGAACGGTAGTGTATATATTTCATGTATAATATTGTTTCACTCTGGTAATTAGTTTGACTCAATAATTTATTTTCCTTTTTCACTTTCATATATTTTGATATTTGAGCTTCTGTTTTTTCAGATTAAAATCCTATTTTAAGCACTTTCAGAATGTTCTTTTTCAGATTTTTTTTTTTCTTATGGTAAATAGCAGCCTATATGTCACATATCAACCTCAGTTCTAAAAATGAATTTATTCCATTCATTTTGTGTTTTTAATTTCATGTTGGTTCAATCCTCGATACCTAATGAATAATTAGCATTAGGGATGTCCGATAATATCGGGCTGCTGATATTATCGGCCGATAAATGCTTTAAAACATACTTGCCAACCTTGAGACCTCCGATACCGGGAGGTGGGGGGGGCGTGGTCGGGGGTGGGGCGGGGGCGGGGGCCGTGGTTTGGGGCGTGGTTAAGAGGGGAATATATTTAAGCTAGAATTCACCAACTCAAGTATTTCATACATATATATATATATATATATATATATATATATATATATATATATATATATATATATATATATATATATATATATATATATAAATATATATATATATATATATATATATATATATATATATATATATATATATATATATATATATATATATATGAAATACTTGACTTTCAGTGAATTCTAGCTATATATATATACATATATACATATATATATATATATATATATATATATATATATATATATATATATATATATATATATATATATATATATATATATATATATATATATATATATATATTTATTTTATTATACATATAAATAAAATAAATACTTGAATTTCATTGTTCTGGAGGCTATCCAGTAGATGGCAGTATTGTCCTGTTTAAGAGTGTCACAACATTGCTGTTTACGGCAGACGAACTGCTTTACGGTAGACGAAACCGTGACTGCTGTTGTTGTTAATGAATAATTAGCATTAGGGATGTCCGATAATATCGGGCTGCCGATATTATCGGCCGATAAATGCTTTAAAACATACTTGCCAACCTTGAGACCTCCGATACCGGGAGGTGGGGGGGCGTGGTCGGGGGTGGGGCGGGGGCCCTGGTTTGGGGCGTGGTTAAGAGGGGAATATATTTAAGCTAGAATTCACCAACTCAAGTATTTCATATATATATATATATATATATATATATATATATATATATATATATATATATATATATATATATATATATATATATATATATATATGAAATATTTGACTTTCAGTGAATTCTAGCTATATATATATATATATATATATATATATATATATATATATATATATATATATATATATATATATATATATATATATATATATATATTTATTTTATTATACATATAAATAAAATAAATACTTGAATTTCATTGTTCTGGAGGCTATCCAGTAGATGGCAGTATTGTCCTGTTTAAGAGTGTCACAACATTGCTGTTTACGGCAGACGAACTGCTTTACGGTAGACGAAACCGTGACTGCTGTTGTTGTGTGTTGTTACCGCGCTGGGAGGACGTTAATGAAACTGCCTAACAATAAACCCACATAAGAAAGCAAGAACTCGCCCTCGATCATTCTACGGTTATGACGTCATTGGGCAGGCAAGCTGTTTATATTGTGGGAAAGCGGACGTGAGAACAGGCTGTCCCCACTCAGGTCCGCATTGAGCGGGAGGGGGCGTGGCCTCCAGCTCTGGCTGAATACCGGGAGTTTGTCGGGAGAAAATTTCTGCCGGGAGGTTATCGGGAGAGGCGCTGAATACCGGGAGTCTCCCGCTAAAAACGGGAGGGTTGGCAAGTATGCTTTAAAATGTAATGTCGGAAATTATCGGTATCGGTTTCTTAATTATCGGTATCGGTTTCTAAAAGTAAAATGTATATCGTTTTAAAACGCCACTGCGTGCACGGACGTAGGGAGAGGTACAGAGTGCCAATAAACCTTAAAGGCACTTCTTTTGCGTGCGTGCCGTCCAAATCACATAATATCTACCAGTTGTTCTCATCACGAATGAATGCAAGGCATACTTGATACAGGTCACACTGAGGGTGGCCGTATAAACAACTTTAACACTGTTACAAATATGCGCCACACTGTGAACCCACACCAAACAAGAATGACAAACACATTTCGGGAGAACATCCGCACCGTAACACAACATAAACACAACAGAACAAATACCCAGAATCCCTTGCAGTACTAACTCTTCCGGGACGCTACAATATAAAAATCTGAGCATGGAAAAGAAAATGAAACCGTAAAATAAGATTTCAGTATGAAAAAAACAAAAGCTCAAATGTCAAAATATATGAAAGTGGAAAATGGAAATTCATATTTTACCAGAGTGAATCATAATTATGTTCATCCTAAAAATATGTGCGCATTTATTTGTATTTTGAATAGACTAATGTATTTTTCATTATTCAACATCAAGACTTCATCAGGTTCAAACTTTTGTTTTTCCAGATACAAAACCTTTGACCTAATTTAGCGCCAAACTTGTGTCACACAAAACTAATCTTATGTGTTACATATTATTATCAGTGCTGTCAAATGATAAAAATTGTATTGTATTGTATTATTTAATCACTAATAATAATTATTAATTTAATTAGCTTTAACAGAGACTCTAATATTTGGACGTAAATGCAATTTTATATTCCGAAAGTTATACAACAACAAAAAATGTCAAATGTTTTTTACTTTTATTTTCTCAAAACAGTTTTATTTACTAGGTTAAAAAAAAAGTCAGTCGATTTTACGCTCGCCAGAATTGTATTGTTAAGATAAGGGAGCATGCATGCTCAAAATAAACTGCACGATTAATCCGCCTTTTTACTTGATTAATGCGATAATCTTTTGTGATTAATCGCATTAGTTAATTGTTTAACTTTGACCGCCCTAATTATTAACAATAACAATTAGGGGTGTGGGAAAAAATCGATTCGGATTCGAATCGCGATTCTCACGTTGTGCGATTCAGAATCGATTCTCTTTTTTTTTTTTTAAATCGATTTTTTATTTATTTATTTATTTATTAATTGTTCCTTTTTTTTTTTAATGTATTTTTATTTTTATTTTTTATTAATCAATCCAACAAAACAATACACAGCAATACCATAAGAATACAATCCAATTCCAAAAGCAAACCCGACCCAGCAACACTCAGAAGTGCAATAAACAGAGCAATTGAGAGGAGCCACAAACACGACACAGAACAAACCAAAAGTAGTGAAACAAAAATGAATATTATCAACAACAGTATCAATATTAGTTACAATTTCAACATAGCAGTGATTAAAAATCCCTCATTGACATTATCATTAGACATTAATAAAAAAGAACAATAGTGTCACAGTGGCTTACACTTGCATCGCATCTCATAAGCTTGACAACACACTGTGTCCAATATTTTCACAAAAATAAAATAAGTCATATTTTAGGTTCATTTAATAGTTAAAACAAATGTACATTATTGCAATCAGTTGATAAAACATTGTCCTTTACAAATATAAAAGCTTTTTACAAAAATCTACTACTCTGCCTGCATGTCAGCAGACTGGGGTAGATCCAGCTGAAATCTATGTATTGAATGAATAGAGAATCCTTTTGAATCGGGAAAATATCGTTTTTGAATTGAAAAAAATCGATTTATAATCGAATTGTGACCCTAAGAATAGATATTGAATCGAATCGTGGGACACCCAAATATTCGCAGCCCTAATAACAACGTATTGTTGTACTTTAATATGTATTCTAAATCTCTTTGTCAAATTAGATTGTGCAGGTGTACCTAAAGTTTTGGCCACTAAATATTACTTTTCTGGTTTTTATGTCGTCAATAATTGTACACTACCGTTCAAAAGTTTGGGGTCACATTAAAATGTCCTTATTTTTCAATGAAGATAACTTTAAACTAGTCTTAACTTTAAAGAAGTACACTCTATACATTGCTAATGTGGTAAATGACTATTCTAGCTGCAAATGTCTGCTTTTTGGTGCAATATCTACATAGGTGTATAGAGGCCCATTTCCAGCAACTATCACTCCAGTGTTCTAATGGTACAATGTGTTTGCTCATTGGCTCAGAAGGCTAATTGATGATTAGAAAACCCTTGTGCAATCATGTTCACACATCTGAAAACACTTTAGCTCGTTAGAGAAGCTACAAAACGGACCTTCCTTTGAGCAGATTGAGTTTCTGGAGCATCACATTTGTGGGGTCAATTAAACGCTCAAAATGGCCAGAAAAAGAGAACTTTCATCTGAAACGCGACAGTCTATTCTTGTTCTTAGAAATAAAGGCTATTCCACAAAATTGTTTGGGTGACCCCAAACTTTTGAACGGTAGAGTATATTATCAAAATTGGCTGCAAAAAAATATTGTTAGTGAGATTTGTTTTGTTTTTGTTTTGTTGTTGTTGTTTTTTTTGTTTTATTATTATTATTGTTATTATTTTTATTTTATTTTTTATTAATCATACCAACAAAATAATACACAATAATACCATACTAATACAATTGAAATTACAAAACCCAACCCGGCAACATTCAGAATAGCAATTAACAGAGCGATTGAGAGGACACACAAACATGACACAAAACAATCTAAAAGTAGTGAAACAAAAATGAATAATATCAACAACAGTATCAATATTAATAAGAATTCCAACATAGCAATGGTTAGAAATCCCTCATTGACATTACCGTCACAGCCATTTATAAAAAAGTAAATAAAAACATTTAAAAAAAGAACAATAGTGTCACAGTGGCTCACACTTGCATCACATCTCATCAGCTTGACAACACATTGTGTCCAATATTTAGTGAGTTTTGGCTCAGAACTTAATTGTTTTTGGAAGTTTGGTGTTTTTATTTTGTTTTAATTGATTTGGATTGGCTGCATCTAGTTATTTCAATGTAAATAGCACCAAAACTGTGATTTTGGCTTGTTTTGCCAGGGCCCACCAGGTCCACCAGGTCCCCAAGGTTCTCAAGGAGAAAAGGTAATGCCAATGTTATTATTATATCTTGAGGATTAAATTGGCTGTGTTTAACAAATAATTACATTAATGCTGTATTTATGCATGAAATAAAAAAGAGGCTCTTCCTTGTGTTTGCATCAGGGGGAGCTCGGTTTACCGGGGCCAGCTGGATTGGACGGCCAGAAGGTGCTTAGAAGAACGTTATGACAATACTGTACATGGGGGGGGTTTTTTTTTTTTTTGTTCACCATTCATTGGTGCTTATTTTTGTCCTCCAGGGATCTAAAGGTGACATCGGTGAAATAGGACAGCAAGGGGAAAGAGGAGAAAAGGGAGAGATGGGTCTATCTGGGCCTGCGGTAAGTTGTAAACTGACACACTAACTGGTCACTCTACCTGCACAATCTTAGAATGGTCGAGTCATTTAAAAGAAATCTGCCTGAACAAAGTAATAATGTTATGTTTAACAGGATGTTTATGGTTGACCGGTGGGGGTGGGGGGGGGGGGGTGTATTTAAAAAAAAAAAATTTTATTTTTTTATTTTTTTTTACATAAAAAAATACAATCATGTGTGCTTACGGACTGTATCCCTGCAGGCTGTATTGATCTATATTGATATAGAATGTATATATTGTGTTTTTTATGTTGATTTCATAAAAAAAAAAAAAAAAAAAAAAAAATTTTTTTTTTTTTTTTAATTTTTTTTTTCCTTAAATAAATACAATCATGTGTGCTTACGGACTGTATCCCTGCAGGCTGTATTGATCTATATTGATATATAATGTATATATTGTGTTTTTTATGTTGATTTCATAAAAAAAAAAAATAATAATAATAATATATATATATATATATTTTTTTTTTTTACATAAATAAATACAATCATGTGTGCTTACGGACTATATCTCTGCAGGCTGTATTGATCTATATTGATATAGAATGTATATATTGTGTTTTTTATGTTGATTTCATAAAAAAAAAAATAATACATTTTTTTTTTTTTTTTTTTTTTTTTTTTAATTCTTGTGCGGCCCGGTACCAATCGGTCCGCGGACCGGTACCGGGCCGCGGCCCGGTGGTTGGGGACCACTGCTCTAGCATACTTTTTTTTTTTTTTTTTTTTTTTTTTTTTACTCTAGCATACTGTTAATTGTATTCTATTGGATGTCATTGAATCAAGTATAAACAGGTGTTTTCAGTTCATCTTGCACTTTGTGACTCAGGGTATGGATGGACAGAAAGGAGAGAAGGGCGACTGCAGACTGGACGACAACCTGGTCAGTGGTATTTCCCTATTAGTCTTTGGGCATCCCAAGAGCCCAGAACATCCATTATGTTACTTGTGTGATATGATTGTTCGGTTTGAAATTTCACAGGTTTTTTTTTTTAATATTGAATTGCGTTGTTTTTTATTGCAACGTTGTTGGAATAGGATATAAAAATGAAGTAGCGTATTTTCCGGACTATAAGGCGCATCCCGAGGGCCCAAAACATCCATTATGTTACTTGTGTGATATGATTGTTCAGTTTGAAATTTCACAGGGTTTTTTAAATATTGAATTGTAGAGATGTCCGATAATGGCTTTTTTGCCGATATTCCGATATTGTCCAACTCTTAATTACCGATTCCGATATCAACCGATACCGATATATACAGTCGTGGAATTAACACATTATTATGCCTAATTTTGTTGTGATGCCCCGCTGGATGCATTAAACAATGTAACAAGGTTTTCCAAAATAAATCAACTCAAGTTATGGAAAAAAAATGCCAAAATGGCACTGCCATATTTATTATTGAAGTCACAAAGTGCATTATTTTTTTTAACATGCCTCAAAACAGCGGGGGGGTGTATATTGTAGCGTCCCGGAAGAGTTAGTACTGCAAGGGATTCTGGGTATTTGTTCTGTTGTGTTTATGTTGTGTTACGGTGCGGATGTTCTCCCCAAATGTGTTTGTCATTCTTGTTTGGTGTGGGTTCACGGTGTGGCGCATATTTGTAACAGCGTTAAAGTTGTCTATATGGTCACCCTCAGTGAGACCTGTATGGCTGTTGACTAAGTATGCATTGCATTCACTTGTGTAAGGTTTATTGGCGCTCTGTACTTCTCCCTACGTCCGTGTACACAGCGGCGTTTTAAAAAGTCATAAATGTTACTTTTTGAAACCGATACTGATAATTTCCGATATCACATATTAAAGAATTTATCGGCCGATAATATTATCGGACATCTCTATTGAAATGCATTGTTTTTTATTGCAACGTTGTTAGAATAGGATATAAAAATGAAGTACCGTATTTTCCGGACTATAAGGCGCACTTAAAATCTATTTTTTTTCCTCAAAACTCGACAGTGCGCCTCATGTACGTAATAATTCTGGTTTTGCTTACCGACCTCAAAGCTATTTTATTTGGTACATGGTCAAACATAAGAGATACGTGTAGACTCCAAAATGACTGAAGTAAACAACACCAACCTTTTATATGTTCCATTGTAAATATAGAACATTACACACGGCGCTCAAAAATCTATCAAAATGTTTTAGTACGACTTGATGGATTGTACTGTGCTTCAACATACGGGTATTATTATGGTGTGTGTATAAGGTAAGACGTTTTGTTTCGCAATATTATGCAAAAGAAACTTTTCTTACCTTCTGGTACCTGCTGATCTGTATTTGGGATCTGCATAAGTCCTGAAAAATTGCGTGTGTCCGCCTTTGTAGTCCGTGGCGACGCCATAGTCGATAAGCTTCTTCTTTGTCTCTATCTTCTTGTTATGGGACATTCATCCTCCGCTGTGTTTTACATTTTGAAAAAAATAATAATAATATGACTCCTATAATACGGTGCGCCTTATATATGAAAAAAGATGGAAAATAGACCATTCAACGGCAGTGCGCCTTATAATCCGGTGCGCCCTATGGTCCGGAAAATACGGTATACACACGTTCTCTTAAGAACATGGTGTTTGCTCCATTGACGCCCATTATAATTGCTATTTTTAACCGACTGTAATACAGGTATATTAAAAACAATTTTTTTTTTTGGTGTAATTGTGCCTCTTAACCGCTAGATGGTGCCAGAAAACCGTGAGCGTAATCGTCAGAGCTTTGATAAGCATAAATAAGTTAAAGGCCTACTGAAATGAATTTTTTTTATTTAAACGGGAATAGCAGATCCATTCTATGTGTCATACTTGATCATTTCGCGATATTGCCATATTTTTGCTGAAAGGATTTAGTATAGAACAACGACGATAAAGATCGCAACTTTTGGTATCTGATAAAAACAACCCTTGCCCCTACCGGAAGTAGCGTGACGTCACAGGAGGAAGGATTCCTCACAATTCCGCTTTGTTTACAATGGAGCGAGAGACATTCGGACCGAGAAAGCGACGATTACCCCATTAATTTGAGCGAGGATGAAAGATTTGTGGATGAGGAACGTCAGAGTGAAGGACTAGAGTGCAGTGAAAGACATATCTTTTTTCGCTCTGACCGTAACTTAGGTACAAGCTGGCTCATTGGATTCCACACTATCTCCTTTTTCTATTGTGGATCACAAATTTGTATTTTAAACCACCTCAGATACTATATCCTCTTGAAAATGAGAGTCGAGAACCCGAAATGGACATTCACACTGACTGAACATGTAAATACACGGTTAATAATTTTCAGCTTTGCGAAGCTAAAAAAATAGAAGCTAAGTTAGCTACAGAGCTAACATGATAGCAGGCTCAAATGCAGATAGAAACAAAATTTTAAAAAACCCTGACTGGAAGGATAGACAGAAGATCAACAATACTATTAAACCATGAACATGTAAATACACGGTTAATAATTTTCAGCTTTGCGAAGCTAAAAAAAATAGAAGCTAAGTTAGCTACAGAGCTAACATGATAGCAGGCTCAAATGCAGATAGAAACAAAATTTTAAAAAACCCTGACTGGAAGGATAGACAGAAGATCAACAATACTATTAAACCATGAACATGTAAATACACGGTTAATAATTTTCAGCTTTGCGAAGCTAAAAAAAATAGAAGCTAAGTTAGCTACGGAGCTAACGTGATAGCAGGCTCAAATTCAGATAGAAACAAAATTTAAAAAAAACCCTGACTGGGAGGATAGACAGAAGATCAACAATACTATTAAACCATGAACATGTAAATACACGGTTAATAATTTTCAGCTTGGCGAAGCTAAAAAAAATAGAAGCTAAGTTAGCTACGGAGCTAACGTGATAGCATCAGTCTCAAATGCAGATAGAAACTAAATATAAAAAAAACCCTGACTGGAAGGATAGACAGAAGATCAACAATACTATTAAACCATGAACATGTAAATACACGCTTAATAATTTTCAGCTTGGCGAAGCTAAAAAAATAGAAGCTAAGTTAGCTACGGAGCTAACGTGATAGCATCATTTTCAAATGCAGATAGAAACTAAATATAAAAAAACCCTGACTGGAAGGATAGACAGAAGATCAACAATACTATTAAACCATGAACATGTAAATACACAGTTAATAATTTTCAGCTTGGCGAAGCTAAAAAAAATAGAAGCTAAGTTAGCTACGGAGCTAACGTGATAGCATCAGTCTCAAATGCAGATAGAAACTAAATATAAAAAAACCCTGACTGGAAGGATAGACAGAAGATCAACAATGCTATTAAACCATGAACATGTAAATACACGGTTAATAATTTTCAGCTTGGCGAAGCTAAAAAAAATAGAAGCTAAGTTAGCTACGGAGCTAACGTGATAGCATCAGTCTCAAATGCAGATAGAAACTAAATATAAAAAAATCCCTGACTGGAAGGATAGACAGAAGATCAACAATACTATTAAACCATGAATATGTAAATACACGGTTAATAATTTTCAGCTTTGCGAAGCTAAAAAAATAGAAGCTAAGTTAGCTACAGAGCTAACGTGATAGCAGGCTCAAATGCAGATAGAAACTAAATATAAAAAAAACCCTGACTGGAAGGATAGACAGAAGATCAACAATACTATTAAACCATGAACATGTAAATACACGGTTAATAATTTTCAGCTTGGCGAAGCTAAAAAAAATAGAAGCTAAGTTAGCTACGGAGCTAACGTGATAGCATCAGTCTCAAATGCAGATAGAAACCAAATATAAAAAAACCCTGACTGGAAGGATAGACAGAAGATCAACAATACTATTAAACCATGAACATGTAAATACACGGTTAATAATTTTCAGCTTGGCGAAACTAAAAAAAATAGAAGCTAAGTTAGCTACGGAGCTAACGTGATAGCATCAGTCTCAAATGCAGATAGAAACTAAATATAAAAAAAACCCTGACTGGAAGGATAGACAGAAGATCAACAATACTATTAAACTATGAACATGTAAATACACGGTTAATAATTTTCAGCTTGGCGAAGCTAAAAAAATAGAAGCTAAGTTAGCTACGGAGCTAACGTGATAGCATCAGTCTCAAATGCAGATAGAAACCAAATATAAAAAAAACCCTGACTGGAAGGATAGACAGAAGATCAACAATACTATTAAACTATGAACATGTAAATACACGGTTAATAATTTTCAGCTTGGCGAAGCTAAAAAAATAGAAGCTAACTTAGATGTGGCGGCGGCGGCGGCGGCGGCGGCGGCGGCGGCGGCGGCGGCGGCGGCGGAAGTTTCCCGGGAAGTTTAAAATGTCACTTTATAAGTTAACCCGGCCGTATTGGCATGTGTTGCAATGTTAAGATTTCATCATTGATATATAAACTATCAGACTGCGTGGTCGCTAGTTGTGGCTTTCAGTAGGCCTTTAAACTGCCATTAAAACCGCTGAAATGCAATCACTTTCTTGTAGTTTTGAAGGTTGACCATGAAGATCAAATATGACTATTGCAATCTACTGCAGTGGACATAGCGCTTATGGCGATTGATTTCTTTGCTCAGGTTCAAATGATTTCCCAGCCAGGCCCTCCTGGCCCACCAGGCCCACCAGGAGTTTCCGGGTCACCTGGATCTATGGTGAGTACAGCTAGCGCTAGAGAAGCAATTTGGTCGTCACATACTTACGAATGCCATGTTTTTTCAGGGGCTGCATGGCATGCCTGGTCCCAAGGTAAGAACGGAAGACCGACAACATGTGATGTGGACTATAACGTGTTGTTTTTTTAGTTCAATGCTCCTCTATTGCCATTCAGGGGGAGCCAGGATTCGGCGTAAAAGGGGAGAAGGGTAACATTGGTGTTCCAGGAAGCCACGTGAGTGACACTTATTCAGTCGTGTTGTTTAGGAATCAAACATAATGCCGAATGACTCATGTGTTCTTACGCTCTGGCTGCAGGGAATGGACGGCTTTCAGGGTTCACCTGGCTCTCCGGGCCTAGTGGGTCTTCCAGGAGCGAAAGGAGAAAGAGTAAGCACTTTAACACTGAGACATTTACCCAGGGCCGCTTCCTGACATAAACACGGTTATTTGGACTCTCGCTATTATGTTAGATCCACTATGGACTAGACTCTCACAATATTACGTTAGATCCACTATGGACTGGACTCTCACAATATTACGTTAGATCCACTATGGACTGGACTCTCACACTATTATGTTAGATCCACTATGGACTGGACTCTCACAATATTACGTTAGATCCACTATGGACTGGACTCTCACAATATTATGTTAGATCCACTATGGACTGGACTCTCACAATATTATGCTAGATCCACTATGGACTGGACTCTCACACTATTATGTTAGATCCACTATGGACTGGACTCTCACACTATTATGCTAGATCCACTATGGACTGGACTCTCACAATATTATGTTAGATCCACTATGGACTGGACTCTCACATTATTATGTTAGATCCACTATGGACTGGACTCTCACATTATTATGTTAGATCCACTATGGACTGGACGGCGTGGCAAAGTTGGTAGAGTGGCTGTGCCAGCAATCGGAGGGTTGCTGGTTACTGGGGTTCAATCCCCACCTTCTACCAGCCTAGTCACGTCCGTTGTGTCCTTGAGCAAGACACGTCACCCTTGCTCCTGATGGCTGCTGGTTAGCGCCTTGCATGGCAGCTCCCTCCATCAGTGTGTGAATGTGTGTGTGAATGGGTGAATGTGGAAATACTGTCAAAGTGCTTTGAGTACCTTGAAGGTAGAAAAAGCGCTATACAAGTATAACCCATTTATCATTATTTATCATTACCTATGGTCATGAGCTTTGGGTTATGACCTAAAGGACAAGATCACGGGTGCAAGCGGCCAAAATGAGTTTCCTCCGCTGGGTGGGTCTCTCCCTTAGAGATAGGGTGAGAAGCTCTGTCATCCGGGAGGAGCTCAGAGTAAAGCCGCTGCTCCTCCACATGGAGAGGAGCCAGATGAGGTGGTTCGGGCATCTGCTCAGGATGCCACCCCAACGCCTCCCTAGGGAGGTGTTTGGGGCACGTCCGACCGACAGGAGGCCACGGGGAAGACCCAGGACACGTTGGGAAGACTATGTCTCCTGGCTGGCCTGGGAACGCCCCGGGATCCCCCGGGAGGAGCTGGACGAAGTGGCTGGGGAGAGGGAAGTCTGGGCTTCTCTGCTTAGGCTGCTGCCCCCGCGACCCGACCTCGGATAAACGGAAGAAAATGGATGGATGGATAAATATGTATGCATATATATATACATGCTTTGGAGCCCCTGCCTCGAAAGAAAATGTTTGCCTTGGTGCCCTTTCAACTAGCCTTGGTGCCCTAAAATATGAGCCCTCCTTTAAGGCAACACTTGCCTTGATCATAAAAAGTTCAAATTTGTGGCCTGTGTAGAGCCATAAAAAGTGTTGAACCGACACTGCATTTACAGCATTTCTTCCATGTTGTCCGTGTGACCCCATAGTGAGACATGTCCTATGTGTTTACAGGGCAGGCAGGGGGAGCCTGGACTTGATGTGAGTATCTCAACTAATTGGCTACTTGAATATTTCCTATCTTATATCGAAAGTAGCTTCTGACCTCATCATCTCTGTTATTGCCAGGGTTTGCCGGGCTTTACGGGAGAGAAAGGAAACAGAGGCGACCGAGGGGACAAGGTTGGTACAAAACGTTCACAAATGTCAGCGATATTGTTATTGACAAGCGTTTTTAGGTACACCGGCATCCAATACAAGAGCAGCATCGCAGATTTAGGTCTTCAAAATTGTATGCAATTTGTTATTCTTCTCTGAGGAAGTAAACACACAGGAGTCACCAACCTTTTTGAAAGCAAGAGCTACTTCTTGGGTAGTGATTAATGCGAAGGGCTACCAGTTTGATACACACTTAAATAAATTGCCAGAAATAGCCAATTTGCTCAATTTACCTTTAAGTCTGTTATTATTAATAATTAATGATATTTACACTTAATTGAACGGTTTAAAAGAGGAGAAAACACGAAAAAAAATGACAATTAAATTTTGAAACATAGTTTATCTTCAATTTCGACTCTTTAAAATTCAAAATTCAACCGAAAAAATGAAGAGAAAAACTAGCTAATTCGAATCTTTTTGAAAAAATCAAAAAAATAATTTATGGAACATCATTAGTAATTTTTCCTGATTAAGAATAATTTTAGAATTTTGATGACATGTTTTAAATAGGTTAAAATCCAATCTACACTTTGTTAGAATATATAACAAATTGGACCAAGCTAGACAAATCATTATTTCTTGTAGATTTTCCTGAACAAACATTTTAAAAGAAATTCTAAAGACTTTGAAATAAGATTTAAATTTCATTCTACAGATTTTCTAGATTTGCCAGAATAATTTTTTTGAATTTTAATCATAATAAGTTTGAAGAAATATTTCACAAATATTCTTTGTCGAAAAAACAGAAGCTAAAATTAAAATGTATTTATTATTCTTTACAATAAAAAGAATAAATTTACTTGAACATTGATTTACATTGTCAGGAAAGAAGAGGAAGGAATTTGAAAGGTAAAAAGATATATGTGTTTAAAAATCCTAAAATCATTTTTAAGGTTGTATTTTTTCTCTAAAATTGTCTTTCTGAAAGTTATAAGAAGCAAAGTAAAAAAATAAATGAATTTATTTAAACAAGTTAAGACCAAGTCTTTAAATATTTTCTTGGATTTTCAAATTCTATTTGAGTTTTGTCTCTCTTAGAATTAAAAATGTCGATCAAAGCGAGACCAGCTTGCTAGTACATAAATAAAATTTAAAAAATAGAGGCAGCTCACTGGTAAGTGCTGCTATTTGAGCTATTTTTAGAACAGGCCAGCGGGCTACTCATCTGGTCCTTACGGGCTACCTGGTGCCCGCGGGCACCGTGTTGGTGACCCCTGCTGTAGAACCTGTCAGATGAGAATGTTGGATCATATGTGAGTGTGTGTTGTGCCATTCAGGGTGACAGGGGAACTGTCGGAAAGAGAGGACTGAAGGGTCAGAAGGGAGAACAGGGTCCTCCAGGTCTAGACCAACCCTGTCCTGTGGTATGTGACCCCACACACACACACACACACACACACACACACACACACACACACACACACACACACACACACACAATGCATCACTGACCACAACTTCTTAATAAGTGCTGCATCTCTTTTCCAATTTCCCATCTCTTCCATTTCCTTCCTCCAAGTTGTGCGTGTCTAACTGACTCTTGCTGACAGGCTTGTGATGACAAGAAAGATGTGTCTGGTGTGGAAGGAGCACTTTCTTCTCCTCCACCTCCTCCTCTTCCTCCTTCCGCCCCTGTGGCCCTGTGTCCTGTGGTACAGTAACTCTGCTCTCTTCCTGCTCTCTTTATTCGTATTAGCGCAGGTGTGTCCAAACCTTTTCCGCATATCGAGAAAGGAAAGTATGCCGGGGGGGGGGGGGGGGGGGGGGCACTTTGATACGTTGTGTACATTACAGATGCTAAAACCACTTCACTGTACTTCTCAGACTTTTTTCCACCAAATACCACCTCAGAAAACACTTGGATCTCCAAGTAACCCTGTAATGACAAACATTAAGATACAGTAGCCTAGTAGGCATAAGTATTCATTGAAAACAAAGCAATATTTTGACAGGTACACTACCGTTCAAAAGTTTGGGGTCACCCAAACAATTTTGTGGAATAGCCTTCATTTCTAAGAACAAGAATAGACTGTCGAGTTTCAGATGAAAGTTCTCCTTTTCTGGCCATTTTGAGCGTTTAATTGGCCCCTATAAATGTGATGCTCCAGAAACTCAATCTGTTCAAAGGAAGGTCAGTTTTGTAGGTTCTGTAACGAGCTAAACTGTTTTCAGATGTGTGAACATGATTACACAAGGGTTTTCTAATCATCAATTAGCCTTCTGAGCCAATGAGCAAACACATTGTACCATTAGAACACTGGAGTGATAGTTGCTGGAAATGGGCCTCTATACACCTATGTAGATATTGCACCAAAAAGCAGACATTTGCAGCTAGAATAGTCATTTACCACATTAGCAATGTATAGAGTGTATTTCTTTCAAGTTAAGACTAGTTTAAAGTTATTTTCATTGAAAAGTACAGTGCTTTTCCTTCAAAAATAAGGACATTTCAATGTGACCCCAAACTTTTGAACGGTAGTGTATGTTTAATATTCTTATTTGAGCTATTTTAACTCTTTATTTTAACTTTTTAATTTTTTCAACCCAACTTTTGCGTTGAATTATTTACCCAAAAGTGGAGTTATGCGAACGCAATGTTGGTTGATTCATAACCCAACTATTGGGTGTAATTTAGAGGTGTCCGATAATATCGGCCTGCCGATATTATCGGCCGATATATGCGTTAAAATGTAATATCGGAAATTATCGGTATCGTTTTTTTTATTATCGTATCGGATTTTACTTTTTTGTATTTTTTTGTTTTGTTTTTTTAATTAAATCAACATAAAAAACACAAGATACACTTACAATTTGTGCACCAACCCAAAAAAACTCCCTCCCCCATTTACACTCATTCACACAAAAGGGTTGTTTCTTTCTGTTATTAATATTCTGGTTCCTACATTATATATCAATATATATCAATACAGTCTGCAAGGGATACAGTCCGTAAGCACACATGATTGTGCGTGCTGCTGCTCCACTAATAGTACTAACCTTTAACAGTTAATTTTACTAATTTTCATTCATTACTAGTTTCTATGTAACTGTTTTATATTGTTGTACTTTCTTTTTATTCAAGCAAATCTTTTTAATTTATTTATCTTATTTTACTAATTTTTTTAAAAAGTACCTTATCTTCACCATACCTGGTTGTCCAAATTAGGCATAATAATGTGTTAATTCCACGACTGTATATATCGGTTGATATCGGTATCGGTTGATATCGGTATCGGTAATTAAAGAGTTGGACAATATCGGAATATCGGATATCGGCAAAAAGCCATTATCGGACATCCCTAGTGTAATTTATTTAACACAAAAGCTGAGTTATGCTCACTACAATGTTGGGTTATTCCCAACCCAAATATTGGGTTGCGCAATATAGCGCTCATTGACCCAATAGTTGGTTAAAAATTAGAGATGTTCTAGCGGAAAATGTTCCAAGCCGATAAATGCTTTAAAATGTAATATCGGAAATTATCGGTATCGGTTTCAAAAAGTAAAATGTATGATTTTTTTAAACGCCGCTGTACGGAGTGGTACACGGAAGTAGGGAGAAGTACAGAGCGCCAATAAACCTTAAAGGCACTGCTTTTGCGTACATAATATCTACGGCTTTTCACACACACAAGTGAATGCAAGCCATACTTGGTCAACAGCCATACAGGTCACACTGAGGGTGGCCGTATAAACAACTTTAACACTGTTAAAAATATGCGCCAAACAAGCATGACAAACACATTTCGGGAGAACATCCGCACCGTAACACAACATAAACACAACAGAACAAATACCCGGAACCCCTTGCAGCACTAACTCTTCCGGGACGCTACAATATACACCCCCCAAAGCTGCTGTTTTTAGGCATGTTAAAAAAAATAATGCACTTTGTGACTTCAATAATAAATATGGCAGTGCCGTGTTGGCATTTTTTTCCATAACTCGAGTTGATTTGTTTTGGGAAACCTTGTTACACTGTTTAATGCATCCAGCGGGGCATCACGACAAAATTAGGCATAATAATGTGTTAATTCCACGACTGTATATATCGGTATCGGTTGATATCGGAATCGGTAATTAAGAGTTGGACATAATCGGAATATCGGATATCGGCAAAAAAAGCCATTATCGGACATCTCTATTAAAAATTATACATTTTACTGCTGGTTTGTCCTACTTCTTCCCAACTACTGATCAAAATTAATTTTATTCCATTAAAATATACTCAAAAGCAAGATATGAGTGGCATTTTTTTACAGTAATTCTTTCTTTCTTTCTTTCTTTCATGTTTATTTTGAATATGTAGACAAAACAAAAACAAACAAATTTTGCAAGAAACAACAAAAAAGCCATTCAAGAATGAATAACAAAAACAATAATAATAATAATAATAATAATAGTAATAATAAAAAGCAAAAAGAAACAAGAAATGAAAATAAACATTAATGGAAACATATCCGAAAAGGAGTGAGAAGAAGTAAAACCTTCCCTCTTATTACTTACTGTATGTTTAATAATAATAATAATAATAATAGTATATAAAAATGTTATGTTATATAAATACATATACATATATACGTATGTACATGTATATATATATATATATATATATATATATATATATATATATATATATATATATATATATATATATATATATATATATATATATCTACAACATACATTTAACAAGTAACTATGAATGTGACACAACAGCGTGTATACATAGTATACATATACATACACATACAAACCTACTGACTCTTAGTGCTTTTCACTATATCCTGTGAACAATATATTTTTGTACATTCTTTTAAAAACATTGATGCTTGGACTTTGCTTATGTACTTCGCTCAGATTGTTCCAGCCATGTATGGTCATAGTAGTCCTATACAGCATGCTCAAATATGTTCTTACATAAGATTGTAAACAATGTCAATGAGATTAATCCATAATAAAATTCCCTTCAAGAAAAAAGTAACTTTTTGATAAAAAAAATTTTTAAAAAGCCTTTAACCCAAAAATGCGTTACTCATTGAAAAACAACCCAAAAATGGTTCCTAATTTTGAAATCCCATAAATGTAATTAAAATAATACCCTTATAACCCAAAAAATGGATTGCTCTTCTTAAAAATAACTCCGAAATTCAACCCAACCCTCGCAACTCATAAATTGGGTTATCAGAATAAACCAGCCTTTTTTTTTAGTGTGTATATTGTATTGTGGCTCGTTAATGACCATTTCTCTGCTTTGTCACTGTGCAGGGACACGATGGGCTGCCAATACCAGGCTGCTGGCACAAGGTGAGAAGCCCGGATCCGGTTCATTAATACAACCTTGATGCTTTATGTACGACTCAAAGAGATTGGAACATGTGTGCTGATTTGATACGGAGACATGTTTACAGTGTGTGAGCTTGCACTTCTAACATTTGCATATTTGAGTTTAATGCAGCGGGTGTCCAAACGTTTTATACAAACAAAAACATCTCAGGGATCGCAGCTTTAACTTTGATTTCTTCAATCTGTTAGGTCATACTCTATTATCCATTATACATTCAAAACAAATATATCTAAAAACAAACTACCTCTCAGCATTCTTTAATAGGTGATAAGACGAATACCGTATCGATCAGAATATATGACCTCTGGGGTGAAAAAGTTTAAAGTAAGAGCTTATCTTCCTGTCACTCACACAGACAGGGATTGGTATGGAATGTGGTACTTTCATAGGTACCTGACAAAGCTTGTCCATATTTTGATACCTTTGTTGCATCTGACCTGGCCCATGTTGCAACCGGCTTAAACACTTTGTTGGGAAACAAGCTGCCAAGCCCTTAGAGCCGGACTGCCTCTACGTAACGTTACAGTTTTCCATGCCAACAAAGCAAGATAAAGGCGCTGATAAGTACAGTAAGGCTCCACTGTTCAAAATAAGATAGCTCACTGCTAATTTACATGGGATTTCCAATAGACATGCTATCGATTAGCATTAGCGATTTTACACGGCAGTTTCAACAATTCCAAATTTCATCAAAGATGCACATTACAATCAAACAGGTTGCAATAATGCAATATGCAAATGTAATAAATACTATAGTTACAGTTTACAGTTGTAGGACTTAGCAAAACCTTGAGACCTCATGGCAAAGACTACTTCCTACAGTATTCCTAGTGCATAGACAACTCTGGTGTCTATGCACTACTGCCATCTAACATCTTGGAATGGCTACTGCATGCAAAGTCTACTGTAAGATAAAGTGCAGACGCTTGCAAATGAGACACAGAAGTGTAAGAAAACAAGGCAACAACTGGACAGCACAGCTCAGTGTTAAAATGTTCAATGTTTTTTTAGAACATTTATCGGCACATTTGAACACACAGTAGCAATATCGGTTCCCAGGTACCCGGAAGTGGTACCGTATGGATGTAAATGTGAACGGTACTCACTACTACAACAGTTGGGACGCTACTTTTAATATAATAACAGTCAATGAAGGAAAGTTGTCTAACCTTTCACCTGTTTACCACTTGAGACATCTTCGTTCAGGGGTGTCAAACTTGTTCTCATTGAGGGCCACATCGCAGTAATGGCTGCCTTCAGAGGGCCGCAAATTCAAATGGATCTGATTTTTTAGAAATACATATCATTTGACATTATACCATTGCCTATGCACTCGATTATTACATTTTTTTTCATGTACAAACTAATGTTATCTTTGCTAACATATTTTTGTAATACACTATATAACAATATAATATGTGGCATGATTAGATAACAACGTTTAGAACAGTGGTGTCAAAGTCAAGGCCCGCGGGCCACATCCGGCCCGCAAATGAATTATGTATGGCCCCCGGGGTGATATTTGAACCGGCCCGCAGGCCACAGCCGCATGCTTTGAAGGAAGTTTGTTTTTGTCTGTGAGCCTGTTGAAAAATGTTTTCACTTAAAATTAATGACAGAGCCGTACAAAAATGTTGGATTATTTTTTTTTAATCCAAAGGAACAAGCAGTAGGAAATGGATGGAATGGATGGATTAAATAAAATAGAGTACACTGTGTTAGGTCTTGGTTCAAAAGGTCATCCATCCATCCATCCATTTTCTACCGCTTGTCCCTTTCGGGGTCGCGGGGGGCGCAGAAGCCTATCTCAGCTGCATTCGGGCGGAAGGCGGGGTACACCCTGGACAAGTCGCTACCATACTTGCCAACCTTCCCGATTTTCCCGGGAGACTCCCGAATTTCAATGCCCCTCCCGAAAATCTCCCGGGGCAACCATTCTCCCGAATTTCTCCCGATTTCCACCCGGACAACATTATTGGGGGCGTGCCTTAAAGGCACTGCCTTTAGCGTCCTCTCTCACCTGAAAAGGAGACTATTATATATGTCTCCGTTATCCATAGGTTTATCTATAACCCATAAAGTAGGCAGGCACGGAGCTATTTCTCAGCGTGTGTTTATTCCAGCCGGCACGTTAATACACTGACACACAACATCCGGATTCCCATTATATATATATATATATATATATATATATATATATATATATATATATATATATATATATATATATATATATATATATATATATATATATATATATATATATATATATATATATATATATATATATATATATATATATATATATATATATATATATATATATATATTAGGGCTGCAACTAACGATTAATTTCATAATCGATTAATCTGTCGATAATTACTTCGATTAATCGATTAATAATCGGATAACAGAGACAAACTACATTTCTATCCTTTCCAGTGTTTTATTTATAAAAAAAACAGCATAATGGCACCATACTTATTTTGATTATTGTTTCTCAGCTGTTTGTAAATGTTGCAGTTTATAAATAAATAATTTTTTTTTTTTTTTAAATTAAAAAATATATTTTTAAAAAAATTTTTAAAGCCTCTGCGTATGCGCATAACATAGATCCAACGAATCGATGACTAAATTAATCGGCAACTATTTTTATAATTGATTTGAATCGATTTTTGGCATGTATGGTCGCCACCTCATATATATATATATATATATATATATATATATATATATATATATATATATATATATATATATATATATATATATATATATATATATATATATATATATATATATATATATATATATATTAGGGCTGCAACTAACGATTAATTTGATAATCGATTAATCTGTCGATAATTACTTCGATTAATCGATTAATAATCGGATAAAAGAGACAAACTACATTTCTATCCTTTCCAGTATTTTATTTTTAAAAAAACAGCATAATGGCACCATACTTATTTTGATTATTGTTTCTCAGCTGTTTGTAAATGTTGCAGTTTATAAATAAATAATTATTTAAAAAAATATATATATATATATATATTTTTTTTTTAATTTTAAAGCCTCTGCGCATGCGCATAACATAGATCCAATGAATCGATGACTAAATTAATCGGCAACTATTTTTATAATCGATTTTAATCGATTTAATCGATTAGTTGTTGCAGCCTTAATATATATATATATATATATATATATATATATATATATATATATATATATATATATATATATATATATATATATATAAGAAATACTTGAATTTCAGTGAATTCTAGCTATAAATATACTCCTCACCCCTTAACCCCGCCCCCGCCATCTCCGGAATTCGGAGGTCTCAAGGTTGGCATGTATGGTCGCCACCTCATCGCAGGGCCAACACAGATAGACAGACAACATTCACACTCACATTCACACACTAGGGACCATTTTTAGTGTTGCCAATCAACCTATCCCCAGGTGCGTGGTTTTTTTTTGAGGTGGGAGGAAGTCGGAGTACCCGGAGGGAACCCACGCAGTCACAGGGAGAACATGCAAACTCCACACAGAAAGATCCCGAGCCCGGGATTGAACTCAGGACCTTCGTATTGTGAGGCACATGCACTAACTAACCCCTGTTCCACCGTGCTGCCCTCAATAGGTCATGTGCAGAGGTGGGTAGAGTAGCCAGAAATTGTACTCAAGTAAGAGTACTGTTGCTTTAGAGATGTATTACTCAAGTAAAAGTAAGGAGTAGTTACCCAAATATTTACTTGAGTAAAAGTAAAAAGTATGTTGTGAAAAAACTACTCAAGTACTGAGTAACTGATGAGTAACCTGTTCGTTTAATGATGACAGCAACAAATAATGCACAAAAACATAAAAATAGCAATGAGCAAATTCAGAGCCAGGAATATCTCTTAAGCAACTAAAACAATAATATATATTAAATAATAATACATTAACATAAAAAAAATTAAGGCAAATTGAGCCACAATAACTTAACAGCACCATAAGCTCAGTAGGCAGAGATTACGAAGGAAAGTAACAAGTTAGCCTTTACGCAAACCATAAACTGATAGGTGTGGGCTGCATCTGAGAACAGACTGTGCACTTCTGATTGGTGTTTGTATGCATGCGTGTGTGTGTGTGTGTGTGTGTGTGTGTGTGTGTGTGTGTGTGTGTGTGTGTGTGTGTGTGTGTGTGTGTGTGTGTGTGTGTGTGTGTGTGTGTGTGTGTGTGTGTGTGTGTGTGTGTGTGTGTGTGTGTGTGTGTGTGTGTGTGTGTGTGTGTGTGTGTGTCTATGAGGCTGCAGTGCGTTAATAAATGGCCCCACACAATGTACATTTGACAGTGATTCATAGCAGGGAAGCTAACATCAGCCTACGGTGACAGCCAAAATATCTACTAACGTTACTTACCGCGATGTGCTTCCTCAAATTTGACGTTGAGTTCATGTAAGCTTAAGCTTGTTGTTTGCTGAAACTTTGTGACCGCCTGGCTCTGTTTGATTGGTGAAACGGAGTCAAACGTCACCAGTGACTGCATTTGATTGGTGAAACGCAGGCATGCGATAGATCGTACTTTGAAAACAAACAAAGCGTGCATCAACAGATCAATAAAAATCAGTCGCGAGTAGCGAGCTGAATGTAGATAAATGGAGCGGAGTAAAAGTAGTGTTTCTTCCAGTGTTGGGTTAGTTACTGAAAACCAGTAACTAGTTACAATTACTAGTTACTTTATTTCAAAAGTAACTCAGTTACTAACTCAGTTACTTACACCAAAAAGTAATGCGTTACTGTGAAAAGTAACTATTTAGTTACTTCTTTTTTCCCCCCTTTTTTTAAGGCTCCCATTAATGCCCTTTTAGCCTTCATTTCAGTACTGTTACTGCACTGGAGAATAATACAACTTGACATGCATTTGCATCACTGAACTACATACAACACACAAACAATGTGCTCTACATACAACACACAAACAATGTGGTCTACATACAACACACAAACAATGTGGTCTACATACAACACACAAACAATGTGGTCTACATACAACACACAAACAATGTGCTCTACATACAACACACAAACAATGTGGTCTACATACAACACACAAACAATGTGCTCTACATAAAACACACAAACAATGTGGTCTACATACAACACACAAACAATGTGCTCTACATACAACACACAAAGACAAAGATATGTTTCAAAGGGCCAATTTATTTCAGGCCAGAAAAAATTGACAAAACTATTTTAAATAGCTGCAACATAATGGCACTTTAACTTTAACTCTAAGTAGATAGGATCTTTGATCCAAGACACAACTTACATTTAACTAAAATGTTATTTTCTTTGTGCTCGACAAAAGAAAAGTATTGAGAATGTCTCCATGTTAAAAAACTCGACTTCTGGCTTCGCCATGATGTCTTGTTAGTTGTTATGAGAGTCGCGTATGTGTGTGTGTGTGTGTGGCCCTTTAAGATATGACAGCATGAGAGGTGAGTGACGTCAGTGAGTGAGTGGGCGAGAGAGGTGAGGGAGCGGCGACAGTGAGTGCGTGTAGGTGCTCTAGCTTGGTGGATGGCTGCGTGCAATAAAGTCACAAAGTTGCAACAAACCGCCGGGCTCGTCATTCACCCTCAGCTGTAAAGACCCTCTTCCGGGTAAAGTGAAGGTTGTTAGACCCGAAGTACGGCTCTGGAGGAACGTCTCCCCTGCGGGGAGGCGTGCTTTCTGTGGGTGGGGGAAAGCACGCCTCTTCTTTTCCACCGGAGCGCTCCAATAAAACACACTCAGATCTTCTGTTTCTGGCCGATACTACATACAAATAACGTAAAATAACGCAGTAACGCATCATGCAGTAACGGTAACTGAGTTACTGTATATACAAAAATAACGCGTTAGATTACTAGTTACCGCCGAAACTAACGGCGTTACAGTAACGCGTTACTTAGTAACGCATTAGTCCCAACACTGGTTTCTTCTCTATAAATATACTCAAGTAAAAGTAAAAGTATGTTGCATTAAAACTACTCTTAGAAGTACAATTTATCCCAGAAGTTACTCAAGTAGATGTAACGGAGTAAATGTAGCGCGTCACTACTAGGGATGATGTTTGATAAGAAATTATCGAGTTCGAGTCTATTGTCGAATCCTCTTATAGAACCGATTCCTTATCGATTCTCTTATCGAGTCCAGATAGGTTGTTGTATATGGAAAAAAACACACAATATTTGGTTTAACAAAAGCTCACTTTTATTATATAAGAAAGTAATTTAATCTAAAAAATAAATAAATATTGACTGTTGCCCCCCTAAAAAAATTAAAAATAAAAATATTGACTGTTGTTACCCAAAGTATATTAAGTGGGATTTTTCAGAAAAACAAATATATAAGGTAACACAAAAACAAGCTGTCTCTGTGATCACTATAGGTCAGGGGTCGGCAACCCAAAATGTTGAAAGAGCCATATTGGAGCAAAAATACAAAAACAAATCTGTCTGGAGCCGCAAAAAAGTAAAAGCCATATTGTGTCATGAGTTATGAATTGAATTAAGATGACTTAAAGGAAACTAAATGAGCTCAAATATAGCTACAAATGAGGCATAATGATGCAATATATAGATATAGCTAGCCTAAATAGCATGTTAGCATCGATTAGCTTGCAGTCATGCAGTGACCAAATATGTCTGATTAGCACTCCACACAAGTCAATAACATCAACAAAACTCACCTTTGTGCATTCACGCACAACGTTAAAAGTTTGGTGGACAAAATGAGACAGAAAAAGAAGTGGCATAAAACACGTCCTAGAAAGTCGGAGAAAGTTATACTTGTAAACAAACTATACGGTGAGTTCAAGGACCGCCAAAATTAGTAGGACAAAACGGCGCTCGGCAAATACTCAAATCAGTGAAGCATGTTTAATATAAACAGTGTGTTTTATAACAATTAGGGAGGTTTGCGTCATGTTTGTCCTCCTACGAAAACCATATTAAAACAAAAACGTTTTTTTTTTCCCTCATCTTTTTCCATTTTTCATACATTTTTTAAAAAGCTCCAGAGAGCCACTAGGGCGGCGCTAAAGAGCCGCATGCGGCTCTAGAGCCGCGGGTTGCCGACCCCTGCTATAGGTGTATAAATAATAATATAGTGTTAAATAAAATCAGTCCCTTGGGCACAAAACTGGAAATAATACAGCTCTCCAAAAAGTGCAATTCTGCTGCTATTTGACATAACTATTTGTTCTGATGCTTTGACATTTTTCCACTTTATTTCTTTATTGAAAGAAAATTCTATGAATAGGAAAGTGGTTTGCAAATGTGGTTACAACGCTAAAAAATGAAAAGTTAAAGCTAAAAAAAGAAACACACTTTATTGAGTTAACATTATTTCTTTATAGGGGGAAAGATGTTATGAGCTGGGGAATATAACAACTACACTACCCAGCATGCAACGGGAGTGACGAGCATGCGCGGTAGCCCCGAAAAGTGTTGCATGTCGTCACCCGTGAAAGTAAACGTCAAGAACTCAGCCAACACGCCTCGTCTGCATTATTTATAATTAGACAGACAACACATCTACAGTGTGATTTTGTAACGTTTACAAGGAAAGAAAAACAAAAGTTGAAAAAGGGAGATGTGTTGTATATATATGTATGTGCTGCGGTTGCTATAAGAACGTTGCGACAGCTGCCGTAAAGGAGGTGCGTTGCTAGCCTGGTTGCTATGTTTCCGGTTGGTGGTCAAAGTGTTCGTCATGTGTTTGTAGTCTGCTCAAATCTCCCAGTAAAGTTATTCATTGGATTATACCTTTTGTTTTGAACTTTATTACACCTTGGAGCACTTTTTCCCGTCCATTTTTTTCCTGCTTTCGCTATCTGCGCTTAATGACCGAGCTATGTGACTGATTTCTTGTGATGTCACACGGAGCATTTCTGGTCGGGACGGGATTCGTTCCGAGGGGTTCGAATATAGAACCAACTCTTTTTCTTTACTATAGTGGTCTCGATAACGGGCACCGGTTTTTAAAAAGGGATTCGAGTCCCGGTTCTTTTCTTATCGAACAACCGGGAAAACCGGTTTCGAGTATCATCCCTAGTCACTACCCACCTCTGGTCATGTGCAATCATTTTAATATGTTTTAATAAACATTGAACCAGTCCGGCTTGTAGCAAATTTGTTTTTTTTTGGCCCTCTGATGTATTTGACTTTGACATCCCTGTTTTAGAAGATACCCATTTTTTCCTGTCAAAATCGAAATAATTATTTGCATTTAGTAAAAAAAAAAAAAAAAAAATGAAGTATTTTATTAACACACATGTTTCCCAGGCTTTTGCGGGCCACATACAATGATGTGGCGGGCCAGATCCGGCCCCCGGGCCTTGAGTTTGACACCTGTGTCTTAGTTCAATGCAAATGGCTCCTATTTGGTTGATTACTAAGCCACTAATGATGTATCTCCTTTATCCTCCTCTTTTGCAGTGATGACTAACCAGCAGCATGGAATCTGTACATATTGTTATGGTGTATATTGCAACCACCTTTTCATCTAAAACAGACTTTTTTGTTGTTGTTGATATAATATATTGAAACATGGACACCTCGGCAGTATTACTAAGAACTCCAGAGATCCGTGTAGTGCTTGGAGAAACTGAACTGGACGTTTGGACCAGGTGCAGTTTCAGGGCCGTGACTAACAAAGGCTGACTTGAGGGATGCATGGATGCTGGGATCACGGCTCTCTCCAGCCTGCGGCCCATGGAGGAGCGCGCGTCACTCTCTTCTCCCTCTCTCTTTTCTGAAAGGAGGAGATGGCGAGGCAGAAGCTTAAACGCAAGCGTCTCGTTCACCCTTGAGGGGTCCTGCTCGGGGCGAGGAGGAACACTTCGATGGAGCACAACGCACACTTGCCTCCGTGTCATGCTGAACACTTCAAGTCTCCCGTATGGAAAGTCTCCAGGACGGGGGGGGCGACAAATCCGCTTCTACAAATAAACCCCCCCCCGGAAGCTGCGGCTAATGATGTGGGGTGACGGCGCGTAAGGAAGGGTTGACAGCACATGCAGTATTACGCTTGGATATCTTCCAATTACCCGCCTAAATATAACGTATGGCTGTTTTGGGGGGAAAATTGGCCTTCTTTTGCAGGCTTTCCATAGTTTTCTTGTTCATGTTGCAGTAGAAATGTGTGTTTTTAGGCCAGTTACATTTAGCATTCCTATGCATTGCCGTCACAGTATTCATGCTAAACCAGAGCGTCTGTGTGGTACACTTCCGCGTTGCTCGTCTTCTTATTGCAGTGTTTTTCAACCTTTTCTGAGCCAAGGTACATTTTTTTTAATTGACAAAAATCTCAACGCACACAACCAGCAGAAAACGTAAAAAAATGAAATTTAGCAGCCGATATTGACGGTAAAAAGTCCTTCTCGCAACTGTTGGATATGAATTGAAACCATAACCAACCGTGCATCACTATAGCTCTTGTCTCAAAGTAGGTGTACTGTCACCACCTGTCACATCACGCCCTGACTTATTTGGAGTTTTTTGCTGTTTTCCTGTGTGTAGTGTTTTAGTTCTTGTCTTGCGCTCCTATTTTGTTGTCCACACGCTGTAAGTCTTTGCTGTTGTCCAGCATTCTGTTTTTGTTTACTTTGCAGCCAGTTCAGTTTTACTTTAGTTTTGCATAGCCATACCTAAGCTTCAATGCCTTTTGTTTATTTTTGGTTTAAGCGTTAGATACCTTTTCACCTGCACGCTGCCACCCGCTGTCGTCTGCAGATTGTGATCACGACAAACCATGTTCCCGACGTCTACAAAGCAATTAGCTCCCTGCTGCCACCTACTGATATGGAAGAGTATTACACGGTTACTCTGCCGATCTCTAGACAGCACAGAAACTCATTAAATATTAAAACAAAAAATATATTTTTCCATTTTCACACATCTCTGAAAGAGGTCCCAGGGAGCCACTAGGGCGTCAGTAAAGAGCCTCCTGCTGACCCCCGCACCACATCAGTGTTTTTCAACCTTTTTTGAGCCTTTTCTGAAAAAAATCTCGAGGCACACCACCAGCAGAAAACAGTAAAAAGTCCTTCTCGCAATTGTTGGATATGAATTCAAACCATAACCAACCGTGCATCACTATAGCTCTTGTCTCAAAGTAGGTGTACTGTCACCACCTGTCACATCACGCCCTGACTTATTTGGAGTTTTTTGCTGTTTACCTGTGTGTAGTGTTTTAGTTCTTGTCTTGCGCTCCCATTTTGTTGTTGATTGTCATGTCATGTCATGTACGGATGTACTTTGTGGACGCCGTCTGCTCCACGCGCTGTAAGTCTTTGCTGTTGTCCAGCATTCTGTTTTTGTTTATTTTGCAGCCAGTTCAGTTTTACTTTAGTTTTGCATAGCCATCCCTAAGCTTCAATGCTTTTTGTTTATTTTTGGTTTAAGCATTAGATACCTTTTTACCTGCACCCTGCCTCCCGCTGTCGTCTGCATACTGTGATCACGACAAACCATGTTCCCGACATCTACACAGCAATTAGCTACTTGCTGCCACCTACTGATATGGAAGAGTATTACACGGTTACTCTGCCGAGCTCTAGACAGCACGACACTCAACAACGACACATTTGCGGATTATAATTACTGGTTTTCCAAAAATATTTTTAACCCAATTAGGTGAAATTACATCATCTCCCACGGCACACCAGACAATATCTCACGGTACACTAGTGTGCCGCGGCGCAGTGGTTGAAAAACACTGTCTTATTGCTTTATAACATGGTACACTTCCGCATTGCTGGTCTTATTGCCCTAAAACTGGGTTCATCTTGGTTGGCCCACGGCAAACATAGAATTCAACAAGAAAAATAGCGCAATGTTATATCTTCATAATGAATGCACTGCACAGGAATTGTTCTTAGTTGTTGTTTACTCAACGTCTTGTAGGACACGCACATTGGAACACTCTTCTTCTAATGCCATGTGATGTAGACGAGTGCGCCCCCTATAAGTGTAATTATCTCTCAAGGGAGCCGACAAAAATGCACACATACAGTCGTGGTCAAAAGTTGACATACACTTGTAAAGAACATCATGTCATGGCTGTCTTGAGTTTCCAATCATTTCTACAACTCTTATTTTTTTGTGATAGAGTGATTGGAGCACATACTTGTTGGTCACAAAAAAACATTCATGAAGTTTGGTTCTTTTTTGAATTTATTATGGGTCTACTGAAAATGTGAGCAAATGTGCTGGGGTCAAAAGTATAAATACAGCAATGTTAATATTTGATTACACGTCCCTTGGCAAGTTTTTGGTAGCCATCCACAAGCTGACCACAGAACTTTCCTCCAGAAGGTCTTATCTTTATCTATGTGATGTCAGAAGAAACACAAATTAAGCTGTTTGGCCACAATACCCAGCAATATGTTTGGAGGAGAAAAAATGAGGCCTTTAATCCCAGGAACACCATCCCTACCGCCAAGCATGGTGGTGGTAGTATTATGCTCTGGGCCTGTTTTGCTGCCAATGGAACTGGTGCTTTACAGAGAGTAAATGGGACAATTAAAAAGGAGGATTACCTCAGCCCGGAGGTTGGGTCTTGGGCGCAGTTGGGTGTTCCAACAGGACAATGACCCAAAACACACGTCAAAAGTGGTAAAGGAATGGCTAAATCAGGCTAGAATGAAGGTTTTAGAATGGCCTTCCCAAAGTCCTGACTTAAACGTGTGGCCAATGCTGAAGAAACAAGTCCGTGTCAGAAAACCAACACATTTAGCTGAACCGCACCAATTTTGTCAAGAGGGGCGGTTAAAAATTCAACCAGAAGCTTGTGGATGGTGTTGCGTTTGACCAGATGTTCCTCCAAGTGGGATGTAAAGCGCTGGTCAGTCCCAAGTTCCTTAATGACATATAAACTGACTCAAAGGTACCACCAAGCACAGAATAGGTATTTTGTAATTTATTGTCAAATATTTGAGAATAGAGACCAGCCTCGAACAACACATACGAATGCGTAGCCCAAGTTGATCTGGCATTCCAAAGGAAAAAGCAACTCTTTTCACACAAAGAAAGCCCCCATCTGAAGACAAAGAGAAACTGGTATACAGAGTATACATGGAAACATATGAGCTGATTCAAACATGATTATGAATTTAAAAAAAATAACTCTTAAACATATGCATTATCCACAATGGCTACCAAAAACTTGCCAAGGGACATGTAAGCAAATATTAACATTGCTGTATATATACTTTTGACCTGGCAGATTGGGTCACATTCTCAGTAGAGCCATAATAAATTCATAAAAGAACCAAACTTCATGAATGTTTTTTTGCGACCAGCAAGTATGTGCTCCAATCACTCTATCACAAATAAGTTGTCGAAATGATTGGAAACTCAAGACAGCCATGACGTTATGATCTTTTCACGGCTGTACATACGTAGGTTAATAAAAGATAAAAGATTATCTACGATACCACACGCAAAAAAACAGAATGTAAAAAAAGTACATATTTGAATGTTTTTATTACAAATACCAAAGTAGTTCCACGTGTCATTTTTCAGTACACGTTTGCCTTAAAAGCTGCCATTTTTCACCTGTAATTAGTTTGATTGATGATGATATTTTCATCCCTGTTTTTTCCCGTGTTGCTGCTGACTTAAACGTGTGTTATTTGTATGATAGTTTTTAATTAATATTCGAAATAACCGACTAAAGTATGACATTTGGTTTAACTGCTTGGAATTTAACTCTTTTTAAAGCTGGTTAATTTTACATCTATGCATGTGTGCCTTCTTTAATGTGTCAGGTTCAAGAACTTTTATTAGTGTGTTTTGGTCTTTGCATCACATTTACAGGATATTAATCGTGTAATGCTTTGTAAAGTTGGACTCCCTATACAACTTTTGCAAGGTTGTAACGCATAATGTACGTGCACAGTCATACAGGGATGATTGCACAGTATAAGGATTGGGGCCTCTTTTGAGAAATTAGCATTATATTTTCTTAAGGAACTAATAATCCTAATGCTATATATTCTGCTGACCAGCTCCAAATTATTGAGGAATAATAATGCGTGCAACAGTCACTGCAATTTGTTTATAAGTACATTTTCAGTCAATGCACTGTCTTGGAAAAGCCTTTTTTGATTATTAATTTGTTGTATTTTTTTTATTTTTTATTAAAAATAACTAGGATCAGTAATCACTACAGTCGACCCTTGTCACATCGTGGATTTTTTATTTTATTTTTATTTTGGGCGGGTATTCTATGTATTTTTGGACTAAATTAAGCATTCCCAACCATCAAAATAGATTAAAAAAATATTATTGCTATAGTAGTATTTCTCACTAGATGAGACCCAACCAATCAGATATGCTGTTCAGTATCGTGGCCTCCGATTGGCTTAGCCTCAGGCCAGCCTTTACAGTGTGGAGGTGACTATGTAGGTCAGGGGTCACCAACCTTTTTGAAACCAAGAACTACTTCTTGGGTAGTGATTAATGCGAAGGGCTACCAGTTTGATACACACTTAAATAAATTGTCAGAAATAGCCAATTTGCTCAATTTACCTTTAACTCTATGTTATTATTGATCATTAATGATATTTATATTTGTGGAAACACTGATCATCTTAATGATTTCTCACAATAAATATATATAGAAACAGATAAATATCAATATGCAACACTTTATTTTTATATTTTCTCTAAGTGCACATTTTTCAAATTGAACATTTTCAAATGACCACTTCTAAGACAGTCTTGTGAAATCACAATATCAATCAATCAATCAATCAATCAATCAATGTTTATTTATATAGCCCTAAATCACTAAGTGTCTCAAAGGGCCCATTTTAACTAGCTAGCCACTAACATTTTTTAACAAATCATGACTTACTTTGCACCATGTTTGTACAAATAATAACTCATGTAAAATACAAAAGTCAACTCTCAAATTTTTATATAAATCATGTCACACTTTGAACTGGACACCAAATCTGTTATCTGTTTTTTTGTCAGTTAGTGAAGACCAAGTCTTTAAAATATTTTCTTGGATTTTCAAATTCTATTTGAGTTTTGTCTCTCTTAGAATTAAAAATGTCGAGCAAAGCGAGACCAGCTTGCTAGTAAATAAATACAATTTAAAAAATAGAGGCAGCTCACTGGTAAGTGCTGCTATTTGAGCTATTTTTAGAACAGGCCAGCGGGCTACTCATCTGGTCCTTACGGGCTACCTGGTGCCCGCGGGCACCACGTTGGTGACCCCTGATGTAGGTGTTAATTCATGTCCAGAGGCCTCTCATAATATTAAAATGACATATTTAGAATGTTTTATAATTAGAATGAATAATTCCTACTTTGCGGATTTTAATTCATGGTCTAGTCCGAAACCAAATAACAGCGATAAACGAGGGTTTATTCTAAAGCAACTTCTCATAAGAAGACTCCCATTATTTTCTTCCATGCATGCAAGTTGAGTGTGTATTTGTACATAAACATTTATTTACATACACTACCGTTCAAATGTTTGGGGTCACATTGAAATGTCCTTATTTTTGAAGGAAAAGCACTGTACTTTTCAATGAAGATAACTTTAAACTAGTCTTAACTTGAAAGAAATACACTCTATACATTGCTAATGTGGTAAATGACTATTCTAGCTGCAAATGTCTGGTTTTTGGTGCAATATCTACATAGGTGTATAGAGGCCCATTTCCAGCAACTATCACTCCAGTGTTCTAATGGTACAATGTGTAAGCTCATTGGCTCAGAAGGCTAATTGATGATTAGAAAACCCTTGTGCAATCATGTTCACACATCTGAAAACAGTTTAGCTCGTTACAGAAGCTACAAAACTGACCTTCCTTTGAGCAGATTGAGTTTCTGGAGCATCACATTTGGGGGATTAATTAAACGCTCAAAATGGCCAGAAAAAGAGAACTTTCATCTGAAACTCGACAGTCTATTCTTGTTCTTAGAAATGAAGGCTATTCCACAAAATTGTTTGGGTGACCCCAAACTTTTGAACGGTAGTGTAATTGTACCAGAAACAAGTTTTCTGTACTCTTCGCATGAGATGAGTTGAGGATCATAAGCATGGTTGAAGTGCTTTATGGGTGAATCAAACGGTTGATTGGAGGCTAGTGTGGATATCTGTCAGTTATCATTTCATTTCTTTTTGCAGATGACATCACTTTGAAGGCTTATTAGAGTTGCTAATTGTAGCACAACGCCTGGATTGTTTGGTGTTGTAGCCAATAACATAATATCAAAGTATTAGCTTGACTTTGGGAGAACGTTTGCTTGTGTATTTGTTTGTAAAAGAATGAAGCTATTTTTGTAATTATTGTTTGAATATGTGTGTAACTTGGTCAATTTAACATGCAGACTGAAATAAACTGATTTCTATGCTTTTTTTGTGATATACAGTACGTGTCAACTCATTTTTTAATTTCCCTGAGGGAACTCTCCTGAAGGAATCAATAAAGTACTACCTATCTATCTATTTCCATGGCAAATTCATGGAATCCTCTGCAACATTTTGATCATTTCTGATCTCTTTGGCATAGAAGTGTTATATTTAAGATGTTACAATGAGTTTATTGTTACACAATAGTTAAAATAGCTTTAATAACGTAAACATCATCATCAATGTTTATTTATATAGCCCTAAAGCACAAGTGTCTCAAAGGGCTGCACAAGCCACAACGACATCCTCGGTTCAGAGCCCACATAAGGGCAAGGAAAAACTCACAACCCAGTGGGACGTCAATGTGAATGACTATGAGAAACCCTGGAGAGGACCACAGATGTGGGTGACCCCCCCGCCCCTCTAGGGTAGACCGGATGCAATGGACGTGTCGAGTGGGTCTAACATAATATTGTGAAAGTCCAGTCCATAGTGGATCTAACATAATAGTGAGAGTCCAGTCCATAGTGGATCTAACATAATAGTGAGAGTCCAGTCCATGCTGGGGCCAGCAGGAGACCATCTCGAGCGGAGACGGGTCAGCAGCGCAGAGATGTCCCCAACCGATGCACAGGCGAGCGGTCCACCCCGGGTCCCGACTCTGGACAGCCAGCGCTTCATCCGTGGCCACCGGACCTGTGTCCCCCCCCTCCACAAGGAGGATGGGGGCAGAGGAGAAAAGAAAAGAAACGGCAGATCAACTGGTCTAAAAGGGGGGTCTATTTAAAGGCTAGAGTATACAAATGAGTTTTAAGATGGGACTTAAATGCTTCTACTGAGGTAGCATCTCTTAACTGTTACCAGGAGGGCATTCCAGAGTACTGGAGCCCCAATAGAAAACGCTCTATAGCCCGCAGACTTTTTTGGGCTCCGGGAATCACTCATAAGCCGGAGTTCTTTGAAGGCAGATTTCTTGCCGGGACATATGGTACAATACAATCGGCAAGATAGGATGGAGCTAGACCGTGTAGTATTTTATACGTAAGCAGTAAAACAGCATCTGCTTGAACTCTTTACAGAAAGTATTCACAGCGCTTCACTTTTTCCACATTTCGTTATGTTACAGCCTCATTTCAAAATGGAACAAAATATTTTTTGCCCTCAAAATTCCACACACAATACCCCATAATGACAATTTGAAATGTTTTTTTTATTAAAAAAGTAAGAAATTGCATGTACATAAGTATTCACAGCCTTTGCTCAATACTTTGTTGATGCACTTCTCCAAAGTGGGCTGGCTCAAGGTGGAGGACAGAGAAAAACAACTTGCACTGAGCCTAGTCTATAAAATCCGCTACACCTCCCTGATACCGAAGTACATGTCAAACTACTTCCTTAACGTAAATGACCGCCATAACCACAACACCAGGGGGAGCTCCACTAACCACGTTAAACCCAGATTCCGATCTAACAAAGGTCTTAACTCATTCTCTTTCTATGCCACATCAATGTGGAAGGCGCTCCCAACAGGTATAAAAGAAAGGGCATCTCTATCCTCCTTCAAAACCGCACTAAAAGAACACCTCCAGGCAACTTCAACCATAAACTAACACCCTCCCTTTCACATCATACCTCTTCGGATTGTAAATAATCAAATGTAAATAATCAAATGTAGATAATGTACCCTTATCTACAATTTTTTTTTATTACAATTATTTCATTATGCTTCTCTGTGGGGTGAATAAGTAGAACAAAATGTAATGAGAAAATAACGGACCAATGATTACATTTTGTTTTGTTGATCTATGTTTTTATTATTTATTTTAAATGACCAGATTTGTATCTTATTTTGAAAGAAAAAATAAAGCTCCATACTTTCAACAATAACTTTTTTTCACTGCAGTACCGCCATATGCCTGTGTGGCGCTGCTTCAAACAGCCCTATTTCCCAGAATCCTTTGCTGGCTTTTCACCCCTCATAGTTTGTCCATCCGGGTTCCTACTTCCTTTTCCTCTGTGCCCAGATGCGATGAGGACGTAGGTAAAATTTGGACTTCTTATAATCCGAATCCATCCTTGTCGAAGGCTTCACCAAACAACGCCAAAATGACCGAGCAGATGACAGTGAGGGGGACCCTTAAGGGGCACAGTGGATGGGTCACGCAGATCGCCACGACGCCTCAATATCCCGACATGATTCTATCGGCGTCCCGAGGTGAGGTTCCTCCCGCCGGCTCCGCCAACATGGCTGTGCTAGCATAAAGTCAGCTAGCTAGTTGGTTGTCGTAATGTAAAATAAACGGCAGTGCTATTGTGAAGGATTAATAAACATACACTAAAATGAATACATTCTTTATAACTTATTGCTTAGTAACTCATTCTGGCCAGGCTTGAGAATAAACGAATTATAGCCGTGGTTCTCATTAGCTAACGTTAGCGCTAACTGTAGTAGCTTTATCATTAATAACCAATGTTCTTTGAGTACTAAAGTGAAGTGCGTGAATCCATATTTGTGTAATTGAAGTTTAAGTATGGCTGTACAAGTAAGAATTGAAAGGTAATGTCCCCTGGATATACATTTTAAAACATTAATTCATTAAACAGCAAATGTTCTTTAAGTACAAAAGTGAAGTGTGTGAATCCTTATTTGTGTAATTAATGTTTAAGTATGTCTGCACAATTAAGTATTGAAAGGTAATGTCCCCTGGATATACATATTAAAACATTCATTCATGAACAGCCAATGTTTGAGTACAAAAGTGAAGTGCGTGAATCCATTTTTGTGTAAATAAAGTTTAAGTATGTCTGCACAAGTAAGCATTGAAAGGTAATGTCCCCCGGATGTACATATTTAAACATTAATTCATTATAGCCAATGTTTTTTTAGTACAAAAGTGAAGTGAGTGAGTCCTTATTTGTGTAATTAAAGTTTAAGTATGTCTGCACAAGTATTGAAAGGCAATGTCATTTCATTTAATTATTTATTACAGGCAATGCCATTAAAAAAAAAAAGTCCAAAGTTGACAACACATAATACAAATTAATATAGTGCAAAAGGTAATGTATAGTATGTAATGCATGTCCCCTGGATGTACATATTACAACTTTAATTCATTAATAACCAATGTTCTTTGAGTACAAAAGTGAAGTGTGTGAATCCATATTTGTGTAATTGAAGTTTAAGTGTCTGCACAAGTAAGCATTGAAATAGGGCTGGGCGGCATTTAAAACTTTCATGCAGAGAGGGAAACCACAACTAAGTCAATTTACCAAAACTGCATTTATTAAACTGTTATTAAGCAGTGGCACAAACAGTCATGTCATTTCAAAACAGAAAGTGCAAGATTGTCAGACATTTTAAAACAAGCTATGAGTGCACTTTTGTGCATGATGTCACTAAGATGACATATCAAAACAACACTAAATTTAAGTTCACTTTTTGTACAGAACGCCACTACAATAGTTTAAAACAAATAAAGTGCACTTTTGTGCATGATGTCACACAAGATATTTCAATAACTGTCAAATAAAAATGAGCTGCATAATAGGAGATCAAATAGTGTATGTCCTTCGCTATGTGGTAGGTTACTGCGGACGTTATCTCCTTTGGTTGTTGACTATTTTTTTCATACGGTGTTGATGTGGAAATGGTTGCCTTGGCATTTTGTTGGTGTGGTACCGAACGGAGATGTTGATATGCGGAGTTTCAAGCACTCTTCGTTCTCATATACCGATACATCGCCCAGCCCTACTTTGAAAGATAATGTCCCCTGGATATACATTTTAAAACTTTAATTTGTGGAAAATAAACCGTGGTTATTCCCCACAGACAAGTCCATCATCATGTGGAAGCTGACCCGCGATGAAACAAACTATGGCATCCCTCAGCGCTCCTTGAAGGGTCACTCGCACTTTGTCAGCGATGTTGTCATCTCCTCGGATGGACAGTTTGCCCTGTCTGGCGCCTGGGACAGCACCCTCCGCCTGTGGGACCTCACCACGTAAGACCTGCCTGCCACCTTACCCTGTGGTGTACTTTCACCCTCTTGCTCATAGGTCTGTAGATTATTCCAATGTACTTGTATTGACATGTTTAGTATGTGTTTGTCGTAGACTCTTCCATCCCGATTGAGGCCGTGTCCACACAAATGAATTAGACTCCTCGCATATTTTTCACGGTCCGTTAAGAAATTTCCATCCTCATGACTAAAATAAAATAAAAAATCTGTACATATTAATCTTTTCACATTCCAGGGTGTACCCCGCCTTCCGCCCGATTGCAGCTGAGATAGGCTCCAGCACCCCCCGCGACCCCCAAAAAGGGACAAGCGGTAGAAAGCGGTATCAAAGATCTGTCCTCATACTAATCCATTCACATTCTGTCATCAGGGTCTCCTTCGGGTCATTAAATAGTATTGAAAGTCATCAAGTAGATTTTGTAAAAATTATAATGATAAATTACCCCTTACATAGCAATTGAAAAAATAAAAACAATGCCCAGAAGCATTAAAAAAATCATACAATTGCCATTGGCAACAAAAAAACAAATGGACTGTTTATTTTTTTTTTGCAAAAAATACACTTCAAGATGTTCAACATTAATTGAAGTTTATTTTTTGCTAACAGATTGAGTCTATTTTATGAGGTTTGTTTACATAGTTAAGACAATTGTTGTTCACCCCACAATGGTTAAAAAAACACTAAAGAAATTGCAATATATTTTGCGTTTGAAAGGGTTATACACATTATATATTATGATTACATGAGTGCTTAATTTGGCCACTTAATGTAAACTTCAATTTTTCAACATTGTCTAATGCTTACAATTTTGTCTTTACAGACAATTGTCGGTTTGACTAACGAGCTAAGTTTCATTAAAAAGCATTACATTAGATTTCCTGATACCTGCAGAAACTGTAGTTTGGCCTATAAGCCAAAAACAAACACAGGTGATACGGTTGTGCATTCTAATGCCCAAGTTCTGCCACACAAAAAGCTAAATTTGTAAGGATAAATACCCGTTTCCATGTAGCTGAGAAGCATTTTTAACATATCCGTATTCGAGTAGACATGGCCTGAATTTCAAATTAAGGAAACCATAGAAACTTGCTCACTAGCGTAATTTTCAGACAATACCGTGCACTTAAATTGTATTTTTTTCTCAAAAAAAGTCAGTGCGCCTTATAACCCGGTGTGCCTAATGTACGTATTAATTCTGGTTGTGCTTATTTACCTTAAAGCAATTTTATTTGGTCAGGGTTTACCCTAGATTGCCAAGATACCTATGGTATGGAGCCGTGGCCAATGTGACCTCACATTTGCTACGATGCATAAATTTTCTTTAAAAAAGCAAAAACAACAAAAAGTATACATTAAAAACAAATTTGTTATAAATTTTAGTATTAATTGATTTAGGTAGAAATATCTAATTTTACATTACAAGACCTCTTTGACAATCAAATCATGTAACAATCCAAGTTGTGTTGTTAATGTGTGGAACTGGTGTCTCTACATGTTGTAATGCCTCCTCTGAATGCAAGTGCTCCAAAAGCAGAATTTCAAATTCTGTGTTTCTACAAAATACGGAATCAGGCAAGACACCAACTGCAGGCATTTTTTTTTTATTGTCGTAAAAAGCGTATTTGTTCTTTTTGTGTTGAGCTGTTTATAAAAGCATTAATGTCTGAAACGCATTAATGTCTGAAACACATTAAATTAAAACAAATTAATTGACCATTCATTGTTAAAACAAAAAAACTATCAGAATAGGGTACACTTATTAATGATGAAAAATTACATCTGTGATACTGCGATTCATTTTGATTTAACTATGAACAATTTGATTAACGCGATTAAATATTTTAATTGTTTGACAGCCGTAGTAATAACATATTTTCTTTACATAATACTGTTTTGCTGTATTTTTCAATTGTACATTGTACTTTGTGATTTTTTTTTCCAAGAGAATTCGTCAATCCTTTTAGTCACTATTTCTTTATTAAAATTAAAAACAAACATAGCCTCTATTTCTGGTGTTATTGTAGACTGTACTCGTGTTTAGAGACATCTGTCACTCTGTCCACGACAAAAAGCGAGCTGCAAATAGTCTGGCACATGCTTTGCGCTGCTGCAAGCCTTCTTCTTGAAAGCCGTCAGCGTCATCTTAAATTTTATAGATCACTGTCGGCAGGTTTCTCGGGATATATTAAAGTATGCGGACATTCTGCCTCCGATCCAGACAAATCCGTGCGTATGGCTTTTGCCCTTGCAACATTCGGTTTCCGCAGCGCTGTTCCGGTGGGGCCCGTTGTTAGCTTGGTTGGCAATAAAAGGTAAAATGGTCAGATTGTGTTTTTTCTGGACATTACAATACTTTATATTGCTTTTTGTTTTCAAGCAAAAACTCAAATTTTAAGAATATAGAACATTACACTCAAAGCTCAAATCTGTCAATGTTTTATTGCAATTTTGGTCATCTACGAAGCCGCACCGCTTGAATTGTCGGCGCAATACGGCTACTGCAGTCAGACGTACTGTGCTTCAACATACAGGTATTATGGTGTGTGTGTTTATAAGGATCTCAAAATTGCATCTAGTAGGAGACATTATCTGGCGTTTGTTTCGCAATGTTATGCAAAACCAACTTTACTTGGTTCTTGCTGTTGTGTATTTGCGTTCTACATTAGTCCCGAAAATGTGAGCGCGTCCGCGGCAGAAGCTGTAGGTAGTCAAGAAGCTTGTTTTTCTCCATCCTCTTGTAGTGGGGCATTCATCCTCCGCTGTTGCCATCTAATATAACGTAGGGTACAGTCTAACATATACTGTATGTGGCAGTAGACTTGCTATGGAAGAGCTAAAACTACTGCTACAACTAAGGTGAAGAGGAGAAGACGCTGTCAAAGTGGAGCCATGTAAATAAGACCGCCCACAAAACAGAAGTTGAAGCGGCTCGAAAATGGTCTGTAAAACATCCATCCATGCAAAATATGGATCAAAGAACCACCATTACATGTTATGTTGACCACAAGGAAGTGATTTAAATGTAGGAAAAAAGTTGTAATATGACCCCTTTTAATCTGGTGTGTGTTTTGTATGAAAATAAACCCGCTCATCAGCAGTGAGCTTAATAATCCGGTGTGACCTATGGTCTAAAAAATAGGATGGTTCGGTTTTTGTTTTAAAATGACATAGGGCGTTTAATAAGGTGTTCATTGGAATTACGTGATAAGCGATCTCTAATGATTTTAGAGTACATGATAAAGTGAAAAGGAAACCACTTACTGATTTATTAACAAGCATGTTACACAACACCGCAGCAAGGGAACCAATGTAATAACTGAGCAATCTGTTTAACTAACATTAATGCCATTGAGGTAATTGTAAACTACAACACAGAATGTGTTATACCCATGCGTTTCAAATATAGCCAGTGCCATCTTGTGTTAAAAACTAATTGGGGTTGCCTACAGCCACGGCTGCTAATGCCAGTCTTTTTTGACCTGCCACTAATTACAGATCCTGGTGGTTATTTACTTTAGTTTCCCATGCAACCAGAGACTATAGGAGACTGCGGCTAATTGAATGCCGGTGTTTATTTGGAATGTTTACAGTAATTAAAATAAACATTCATTCCAGGATCCTCACCATAAAACCTGTATCACCTCTAAAGGCAATTTTTCAACTAACATTTTTAATGACATTGAGGAAGCATGAAACTTCCTAACCTTGGGGCTCAGTGCAGTTTAATATTCCTCTCAACTGTCATGTCTTCTCAGTGGCGCCACCACTCGCCAGTTTGTGGGACACACCAAGGATGTCCTGAGCGTGGCCTTCTCTGCTGATAACCGACAAATTGTGTCTGGCTCCCGCGACAAGACTATCAAGCTGTGGAACACACTTGGAGTCTGCAAGTACACTATTCAGGTGCCAAACAATTTGTGCTCCTAAAGGCTAATTGACCAAGCGACATTTTGAATGTAGGCCTAAAGAAAATACCGCTGTCAAGTCAAAGCATTCTTGTTCATTATTAGGATGAAGGCCATTCTGAGTGGGTGTCGTGTGTGCGCTTCTCCCCCAACAGCAGCAACCCCATCATTGTGTCTTGTGGCTGGGACAAAATGGTCAAGGTATGTCAGTCCTTACTTCCACATGATGCCACATGCCCGATGATTATTTAATGCATGTATTAGCAGAGTGTCACACTGATGAAACACTTATACATATGAGGGCACATTGCTGCTGACTTTGTCATTATGTGACCTACGTGCCGCCATATGATGATGTTTTGCTCCCAGGTGTGGAACCTTGCCAACTGCAAGCTGAAGACAAACCACATTGGTCATACTGGCTACCTGAACACAGTGACCGTGTCTCCTGATGGCTCCCTGTGTGCATCTGGTGGAAAGGTAAACTAATCACTAGACTTTTACTACTAGCTTGCAGCCTTCACCTGTGATGAATCTCATTTGCCTGTCTGTTTATCATTGATGACAAAGAGGCTGTTTCTGAGTTTTACCTGCACCTTTTTGATATTTTCTGGACAGTGAGGTTGCCTGTAAATTGTTTGATAATCCAGGCTGATTGGAGCGTTGTTGTTCCCTTCAGGATGGTCAGGCCATGCTGTGGGACCTGAATGAGGGCAAGCACCTCTACACCCTGGACAGCGGAGACACCATCAACGCCCTCTGCTTCAGCCCCAACCGTTACTGGCTGTGTGCCGCCACTGGCCCCAGTATCAAGATCTGGGTAAACCCTTACTGTTACATGCTTTGTATTGGTTGTGCTGTGGAAAAGCGGTGATGAAACTTCAAATGCCAACTGTATTATTTGATGATAAAGAGGCTGTTTCTGAGCGTTGTGGAAACCAAACTGCTGTTGTCTAAATTGACTGCATTTACTGACAACACACTTGTGTGTGTGTGTGTGTGTGTGTGTGTGCAGGATCTGGAGGGCAAGATTATTGTGGATGAGCTGAGACAGGAGGTGATCAGCACAAACAGCAAGGCTGAGCCCCCACAATGCACCTCTCTGGCCTGGTCTGCCGATGGACAGGTACTATTTACCTTTTTGTGTACAACCCTGATCGTGTTTGTGCATCCCCAGTGATTATACCTATTCACATAAAAATCTGATGTCTTCTGATGACAATCCTGCAATTATGAGGGGCAAAAACAATTCTTTATTTTTTATTTGTTTTACACAATGACACTTTTTTAAATTTTAACCTTTGTTTTGTTTTTATACAGACCCTGTTTGCTGGCTACACTGACAACCTTATCAGAGTGTGGCAGGTTACTATTGGAACCCGATAAGAACTTTTCATCAAAGTAACTTTGAATAAAAGACAGTTTGAAAGAACATGTGGTATATGTGGATTTAATACTCCTTACTGAACTGTTGTTTCTATTAAAGAAAATACGTTATTATAAAACACTTGCAAGTAGAAAGTTAGCTAAATGTAGTACATGGTCCCCATTTAATCTCTGCTTTTGTCTACATTTGTGTTTTTTATAATGCACAATAAGAATAAAATGTTTTTACACACATCATTGTTGTACAGAAACAGACCTATTAAAGAGTCCTAGTCTGCCCACTAGACAGCATTGAGAAGGTGGCTGAACAAAGGATGTTCACATCCATCATGTCTAATCTCACTGCATGCACGACACTGAAGCACAGACTGTACTCCACGGTACAGGAAGAAGTGTTATCGCAGGTCTTTACTACCTGTGACTTTATAAGATGTTTTTATTTTTACTGTGATCTGCTTTTTTTCTTGTGCAATATGGGTGTTAGTGGGGTTTTTTGTTATATACAGTGCAATTGATTAGTGAGCAATGTGAATTCTCACATTTAGTGTTGCACATCAGTCTATCCCTAGGTGCATGTCTTTGGAGGTGGTGGATGTATTCTCACTCATTGTCTACTTTTCATTGCAGTCCCACTTAAGTTCCTGTAAGTACCAGCTGCACTGCAACCACAAAGTCCACATTGTGGGACAAAGTTTATCCTGTTGGGTGACCAAAATGTGTGACTTGCTACAAGTTATCACTCCTGTCCTCTAGATGGCGGTGTTGTCTCCCCGGAGAACTTGCCATTTAGGGAATATCCACTTAGGTTACACACTTGATCTTTTTTTTTTCTTTTTTTTTTTTTAACAAAATCTAGCAACGTAGCATTTTAAACATTTACTATGTTTTATCAACCTTGCTGACTATCTGATTCGGGCTGTTTATTCTAGAGATGTGCAATGTTTGTGGTATCCTAGCAACCCAACGAGTGAGTCTCGGATTGCTGAAGACCCAAACTGCGGCTTATTCGTCATTTAGTGGAAGATGGAACCCACGTCATGGCCTCGTATTTACGTGGAAAGAACTTTGGCTCTCATTAAACCAGATGCAATCCACAGAAGTGAGGAGATTGAGGATACAATTCAGAAAAAAGGCTTCATTATCCTCCAGGTTTGTCTTTTTTTGTGCTTTCTCGTGATCTTGCATGTGATGAAGTAGTTCAACTAAAATGTCCCAACTATTCATCTTTGTTGCAGAAGCGCACAGTGCAGCTGACTCCAGAACAGTCTAGTGACTTCTATGCTGAACATTATGGGAAAGTCACCTTCCCCAGACTGACTGCTTACATGAGCTCGGGTCCGATCATCGCATTGAGTCTCGGCCGCCACAATGCTGTCTCTCACTGGAAGTCCATCATAGGACCTGCTAGAGATGCACAATCTCATCCAGAATGGTAAGACTTACTTATTTTTAAACTGTGAGCGGTGGTGTCCAAAGTGTGGCCCGAGGGCCATTTGCGGCCTGCACCAAATGTTTAACAGCCTGCCTCATGTAAAAATACTATTTAAAAAATAAATAAAAACATATTATAAAAGAGCGAGCAAATAAAATGTAACAAGAAAAAGTTGCCATGCAGACTGTTTTGTTTTTTCCTAAAAGCTGTCATTGCTTGAAAACGAATCATGAATCAACATCAATTCCATGAATTATTGACCGAGGCTTTTAATTATTTTACATAAAATATTCCACTTTGAAATATTTTTTGGGGAAAATATTGCATATCTTAGACTTGGACTTCGACTTCCTTTTATTGTCATTCGAATTTGAACTTTACAGTACAGATAAGAACGGCATTTTGTTGCATTAGCTCATGGTAGTGCAGATAATAATGAATAGATTACTGTACTAGGGATGATACTCGAAACCGGTTTTCCCGGTTGTTCGATAAGAAAATAAGCGAGTCCTCGGACTCGAATCCCTTTTTGAGAACCGGTACCCGTTATCGAGACCACTATAGTAAAGAAAAGAGTTGGTTCTTTATTTTAATCCCTCGGAACGAATCCCGTCCCGACCAGAAATGCTCCGTGTGACATCACAATAAATCAGTCACGTAGCTCAGTCATTAGGCGCAGATAGCGAAAGCAGGAAAACAATGGACGGGAAAAAGCGCTCCAAGGTGTAATAAAGTTCCAAACAAAAGGTATAATCCAATGAATAACTTTACTGAGAGATTTGAGCAGGGTACAAACTCATGAACACTTTTACGACCCTCCGGAAACATAGCAACCAGGCTAGCAACGCACCTCCTTTACGGCAGCTGGCGCAACGTTCTTAAAGCAACCGCAGCAAATACATATATATACAACACATCTCCCTTTTTTAACTTTTGTTTTTCACACTGTATATGTGTTGTCTGTCTAATTATAAATAATGCAGACGAGGCGTGTTGGCTGAGTTCTTGACGTTTACTTTCACGGGTGACGACATGCAACAACACTTTTCGGGGCTACCACGCATGCTCGTCACTCCCGTTGCATGCTGGGTAGTGTAGTTGTTATATTCCCTAGCTCATAACGTCTTTCCCCCTATAAAGAAATAATGTTAGCTCAATAAAGTGTGTTTCTTTTTTTAGCTTTAACTTTTCATTTTTTAGCATTGTAACCACATTTGCAAACAACTTTTCTCTTCATAGAATGTTCTTTCTTTCTTTAAAGGGCAAAAATGTCAAAGCATCATAACAAACAGTTATGTCAAATAGCAGCAGAATTGCACTTTTTGGAGAGCTGTATTATTTCCAGTTTTGTGCCCAAGGGACTGATTTTATTTAACACTATATTATTATTTATACACCTAAAGTGATCACAGACAGGTTGTTTTTGTGTTACTGTATATATTTGTTTTTCTGAAAAATCCCACTTAATATACTTTGGGTAACAACAGTCAATGTTTATTTATTTTATTTTATTTTTTTAGGGGGGTAACAGTCAATATTTATTTATTTATTAGATTAAATTGTTTTCTTATATAATAAAAGTGAGCTTTTGTTAAACCAAATATTGTGTTTTTTTTCCATATACAACAACCAAACTGGACTCGATAAGAGAATCGATAAGGAATCGGTTCGATAAGAGGATTCGATAATAGGCTCGAACTCGATAATTTCTTATCAAACATCATCCCTATACTGTACAGATAAATATATTGCACTCTTGCATATGCATCCACGTTTATGGATGTATGTTATATTGTCTTTACATTCCAGCCAGTTAATCCATTTTTGCGGGGAATTTGAGGGGTTTATTTTAATGCGTTCAAGAGTCTTACGGCCTGAGGGAAGAAGCTGTTACAGAACCTGGAGGTTCTGCTACGGAGGCTGCGGAACCTCTTTCTAGAGTCCAACAGTGGAAACAGTCCTTGGTGGGGGTGGGAGGAGTCTCTGCAGATTTTCTGAGCCCTGGTCAGGCAGCGGCTTTTTTGCGATCTCCTGGATAGGAGGAAGAGGAGTCCTGGTGATCTTTTCCGCCGTCCTCACCACTCTCTGGAGAGACTTCCAGTCTGAGGCACTGCAGGCTCCAGTCCAGACAGAGATGATATCTTGTGTTTGACATATAGAAAAACTAAGTTTTCTTTTGACAAAAAGGCCATAAAACCAAACATTTTTAAAAAACTTCAAATTGATTGAGAGATTTAAAGTGGAACTGCAGTTTTTTGGGAATTTTGCCTATCGTTCACAATCATTATGAGAGACAATTCGACGGATGTATTTTCATAAATAAAGTCGGCTTGCAACAGAGCCAATGGAAGGTCCTCTATTCTGCCCAAAAAACCCAATTTGGATCCCTAATACCATCCAAAAAACGCCAACAGCATTAGATTTACATTTTGTGACTTGAATATTACCCGAGTATTAGTGATATTGTTATTACAAGCGCTAACGCAGACATCCTATTTTTAGCGGCGCTGTGATCACTAGCTTGTGTGGCTCTGTTTACATCAGCGGCTGATGAGCTGCTTTCTCACGTAGGAGTTTGCCGAAGTTTATTCTAGATCATAATCTCTCTCACCTTGATAATAGAAGGATGAGGACGTAATCTGACAAATTGGTAAATTTTGACAGCCAATTTAGACTTGGAAATGGCGAGAAAGACACACATAGACGCTTGATTTCACCCCCCTTTTCTTAGCGAGGATTATGAGTCAGACATTGTACAGTAAATGACGTTTTATTATGTTTTTTTGTCTCTTGTGATGTATGCAGTGAGTAATAATCAGTGATGTTGTTGAAGAAGCGAACGTCATTATACGTTTTTGAAATGAATGTGCTGCCATATGCATAAAATGAGCAAATTACGTAAATATAACTTTTTATTAAATGTGCCCGTTACTACATACATACAGTTTATATTTCCATCATGTATATAAAACCTTAATGGAGGTGTTTGGATGTTTTGAAGGGCTTTTTAGACAGACTAAAGTGATTCCCATTAGCTACATTGTAAGCAGACTTTTGATCGCATTTATTAAATATTTAGAATGCATAAATAAATAAAAATCATGTGTTCTTGTCTTACATAGTTATTGTGAATGTTGGTTCAAATGCAAACAAAGTGCAGTTCCCCTTTAAGTATTGTAAGTTAAACGAAAAACATGCAATACTTTTTTTTTTTTCCATTAACATTTCTCAGACTTGGGGCCCTTTCGGATTCCCAAGAATTTAAAAGGGATTTTTTTCAACAAATGATAATGACTTAAAATCAGCGTTGTTATGAATCATTGACCTAGTTAAGGCTCCAAGTACATCACATTAAATATACCACTTTGAACATTTCTTTGGGGAAAATATGACATATTTTGTGTTTTTGCCATAAAACACGGGGTTTTCTTTAACTGAAAGGGAATAAAACACTGTTGTTGTTTTTTAATTTATATCGACAGCTAGGCCTGAAGATGATCTAGAAATGTAAGCATTGTGTAATAATATTGAAATATATATATATATATAAATGTGTATATATATATGTATATGTGTACGTATGTGTGTATCTTTGTATATGTACATGTGTATATATGTATGTAAATGTGTATATATGTGTGTATATGTATACGTGTATGTATACATCTACGTATATATGTATACTGTGTATATATATATATATATATATATATTAGGGCTGCAACAACTAATCGATTAAAATCGATTATTAAAATAGTTGCAGATTAATTTAGTCATTGATTCGTTGGATCTATGCTATGCGCATGCGCAGAGTTTTTTATTTTTATTTTTTTAAATAAACCTTTATTTATAAACTGCAACATTTACAAACAGCTGAGAAACCCATCCATCCATCCATCTTCTTCCGCTTATCCGAGGTCGGGTCGCGGGGGCAGCAGCCTAAGCAGGGAAGCCCAGACTTCCCTCTCCCCAGCCACTTCGTCCAGCTCCTCCCGGGGGATTCCGAGGCGTTCCCAGGCCAGCCGGGAGACATAGTCTTCCCAACGTGTCCTGGGTCTTCCCCGTTGGACGTGCCCTAAACACCTCCCTAGGAAGGCGTTCGGGTGGCATTCTGACCAGATGCCCGAACCACCTCATCTGGCTCCTCTCCATGTGGAGGAGCAGTGGCTTTACTTAGAGCTCCCTCCGGATGGCAGAGCTTCTCACCCTATCTCTAAGGGAGAGCCCCGCCACCCGGCGGGGGAAACTCATTTCGGCCGCCTGTACCCGTGATCTTGTCCTTTCGGTCATAACCCAAAGCTCATGACCATAGGTGAGGATGGGAACGTAGATCGACCGGTAAATTGAGAGCTTTGCCTTCTGGCTCAGCTCCTTCTTCACCACATATATATATATATATATATATATATATATATATATATATATATATATATATATATATATATATCCATCCATCCACATATATAATGTGTGTGTATATACATAGAAGTATGATACTTTCCCATCTTTGTCCCCGCAGCCTTCGAGCAAAGTACGCCACTTCTGAGCTGCAGAACGCTCTCCATGGCAGCGACTCCTCCCACGCTGCCGAGCGGGAGATCAAATTCATGTTCCCGAACAGTAAGAAAAAGTGTGTATTTCAATACAACAACTAGTACTAAACCAACTTGTTCACTGTGCCGCAGCCGTCATGGAGCGCGTTCCCTCGAGAGAAACCACTAAAGAGTACCTGAGTCGGCATGTCAACCAAACTTTGCTGCGAGGACTCACTGAACTCTGCAAACACAAACCCCTCCAACCCTGTGTAAGTACCCCACTCAATGCTTTACATTTGGAAAAGTACACACGTTCATTATGAACAGCACTGTATCGTGTGCTTCCCAACAGGTTTGGCTAGCTGACTGGCTCATCACACACAATCCAAACAAGCCTCAAATATGTCATGGCGTTCCTGAACTGGACTAAAGGTAGAATATCACTCCCTAGTCTGCACCATAGTGAAGCAGAAAAATGGTCACATTTTTAAACCGCGGACATTTATCCATGAAAATATTGAAAAGCTACTGATGGTGTGTTTGATGGAGAAGCAGCTGGAAGTCCACTCTCCAAGGTAAATGCTGTACATTATTAGCACTGTTTTGTTTTTATCCAATATTTCTAATCTAAAAGTTCCATTTTATTTTGAAAAGGCTTATCACGTGTCAAAACTGTGCCGTTTTGGGGGAGCAAGCACCAATAAAACGGATTTCAATTAATTTCAACGGGAGATGTTGATTTGCGGGAAAAAGTCTTTTAAGTACAAGAGCTCCGTCTTAGAAACTATTTTTTGGATCAGTTTTACATGGTGGCCCCCAGTGTCAAATGCTAACATGTCAATCGAAGGTTTTATGCTTGACTCGGTGTGAGGGAGGAAAAAAAAGTAATTTTTTAAATTTTTATTACCACTTCAAAATGTACTCTGTCAGTTTTGTTTACAAACCAAGAATCAGAAATACTTTATTAATCCCTGAGGGGAAATTAAAATGTTCAGCACAATCCCATTCAAGATCAGACAAACATTACAGGGAGACAGAACAGGATCGCTGACGGGTCTGCCAACTTCCGGCGCCCCTTACAAAAAAGGTAAATAATGGGGAGGTTGAGGAAAAAAAAAATGTGTGTAAGCCTGGGCCCCCGGAGAGGGGGTCCAGACTGAGGCCAAGGGAAAAAACAACTCATAGCCATAGCACGCATCCCTCTTACATGTGTGTAAGAGGGTAACATCAAAGGACATTAGTGAAGTGAAGTGAATTATATTTATATAGCACTTTTTCTCTAGTGACTCAAAGCGCTTTACATAGTGAAACCCAATATCTAAGTTACATTTAAACCAGTGTGGGTGGCACTGGGATAAGGTGGGTAAAGTGTCTTGCCCAAGGACACAACGGCAGTGACTAGGATGGCGGAAGCGGGGATCGAACCTGGAACCCTCAAGTTGCTGGCACGGCCACTCTACCAACCGAGCTATACCTATATCTATAAGGCATTAAAAAAGAAAATAGCAATTTGGTAGATTAATATCATTTGCCGATAATTGCATCCTGTTAATGCATTTTTGGACATGATTTATTATGAATGATTGTTGCCTCCACTTCATTTCATGCATTTAAATTCCATTTCTGCAGTGGGTGAGGAGGTTTCAAAAACTTCCCATTATCCAACATGAATCAGAATAGTTTTATTGCCATTGTTTGAGAACGGGTTCACAAACTAGGAATTTTTCTTGGTGCAATGGTGCAACATAAAACACATATAACACATATTTGGTAACAACAAGAGCTGTAACTGAGCTATCAGATCTTGTTATAGACTCAGAAGGAATTCAAGGAGTTCTTGTTCATGTGCCTGATGGCCGAGGGGAAAAAACTGTTCAGGTGGCGGGAGGTGTGGGTCTGGATGGAGCGTAGTCTCCTGCCTGAGGGGACAGGGGAGAATAGTTTGTGTCCAGGGTGAGAAGAGTCAGCTGTGATCCGACCCACACGCCTCCTGGTCCTGGAGGAGAACAAGTCCTGGAGGGATGGGAGCTTGCAGCCAATCACCTTCTCAGCAGCACATCGATCAAGAAAGACACACACACTTGCTGCATTAATAAAAATAACTTTTTTTTTTTTTACATAACTATGGAAGCCTGGTTCCGCCACTGAAGAAAAATACCCCCATGTTAAGTCATATTATTAAATACAAAATCGAAATTATGAGATAAAAGTAAATTTTATTGAGAATAATTTATGACTTTCTATGTAATTATTTGGATTTTTTAATCTCATAATTTGTCTCATTTTGTCATGATGACTTTAGATCTAATTATGACTTTTTATCTCATTATTTCGATTTTTCATCTCATAATTTTGACTTTTTTTCTCTCATAATTTTGACTTTTTTTTGTCCCATAATTTCGACATTTTGTCACAATGATGACTTTTTATCTAACGAGTATGACTTTTTATCTCATTTCGATTTTTCATTATGACTTTTTATCTCAATATTTTGAATGTGTTCCATAATTTTGACATTTTGGCTTGACAACTTTTTATCTAACAATTATGACTTTTTATATACTTATTTCACATGTCGACTATTTATCTAAAAATGTACTTTTTATCTCATGAGTATGACTTTTTATCTCATAATTCTGACTTTTTATCTCAAAATTTCGATTTTGTTCCATAATTTCGACAGTTTGTCACAATTATGACTTCATCTCATAATTTTGACCTTTATTTTATGCTTTCTACTTTTTTGTCCCATAATTTCGACATTTTATGTCATAATGATGACTTTATCTAACAATTGACTTTTTATCTCATTTTGATTTTTCATCTCATAATTTTCCCTTTTTCTCTCAATATTTTGACTTTCTTTGTAATCATTTTTGACTTTTCATCTCATAATTTCGACGTTTGTGTCCCATAATTTTATCATACATTGTCATGACGATTTTTTATCTATCTTGACTTTTTATCTCCTTATTTCGATTTTTTTAATCTTATAATTTAAATGTTTTTAATCTTTGACATTTTGTCTTATAAATTGGACTTTGTTTGCACAATAATGTCGACTTTTTATCTCATAATTTCCATTTGTTACTCTTTAATAATGACATTTTATATCATAAGTGCTGGCGACTTGTCCCGGGTGTAGACCGCCTTCCGTCCGAATGCAGCTGGGATAGGCTCCAGCACCCCCGCCACCCTGAGAGGGACAAGCGGTAGAAAATAAATGGATGGAAGTTTGACTTTCTTTTCACCCAATGTTGACTTTTCATCACATAATTTTGACTTTTTATCTCAATATTTGAATTTTTGTTCCAGTATTTTGACATTTTATGTCACAATGACGACTTTTTATCTAACAATTAGGAATATGTATCTCCTTATTTACATTTTTAAATCTCTAATAATTTAATCTCATAAATTTGACTTTTTCACATAATGTCGACTATTCATCTCATAATTTTGATTTTTCATGTCAATGTTTTTTACTGTGTAATGTAATGTCGAAATTTTTGTACCCTAATTTTGACATTTTATGTCATAATGACTTTTTATCTAACAATTATGGCTTTTTATCTCATAATTTAATTTTTTAAAATATTTGACATTTTATCTCATAAATTGGACTTTCTTTTCACATAATGTCGACTTTTTATCTAAAATTATGACTCTGATTATGACATTTTATGTCACAATTTTGACTTTCTTTTCACATAATTATGACTTACCATGGGATATTTTTTTCATGACTTGGCTCCATACAAAAATATAATCACTTTCAACTCAGCTCAGTCTGTAGCTTGTGACGTCATCACGTCCACGCAGGTTACTACTTCCGTATGACGTCATAAAGTGGCCGTCTTGTTCAGCAGCATGTGCCGCCATCGGTGAAACAACTGAATAGAATTGGACAAGAATGGAAGAGCCGCAGGTGGACGAAATAGACACGAATGAGTTTACTCGTATTTATGTGGAAAGAACTTTGGCCATCATTAAACCAGACGCTGTCCACAAAAGTGAGGAGATTGAGGACATCATCCTGACGTCGGGCTTCACGATCCTGCAGGTTGGTGGAAAGTAATCCTGTAATATCCTTTAATGGCCACTCTTTCAAATGAGTATTATTGCAAGATTACTCTTTTTATTTTTCATATATTGCGTAATATTTTTTCATTATCTACGTTTTTATATTTCCTAAATATAGTTATTTAGCAGGAACATGCACAACGAGAGAGAGAGAGTGTGTGTGTGTGTGTGTCAAGTAAAAACATCGCAAAAAATATTCATAAAGCTATTTCTAATTAATAAAATTACTTACTAATTTATTGGAAATTTCTCCAATCTATTCATTATAAATTACAGAAATGTACTTCATACTGGGAAAACTGGGTCAATTATGTTATCAATTATGCCCATAAGCCTGATTTTATTTTCTCGAATTAGTTATCGTAAACTAAAATAAAAAAAGATTACTCCCTATATGTCTATAGTTTTTTTTCTATTTATTTACTATCTGTTTTTATTATTTTATTGTTTATTATTATTATTTAAATGTTTTTATTTGTTAATATTACTTTGGTTTGTTCTGTTTTTGTTTTTTTTACTCTTTTTGGGGGAGGGGAGGGATGGCATTGTTGGGATATAAACAAAAATATATATTTTGACATTTAGGGCAGACTATAGATGTATGATGTATGCAAATATGTAATGATAGGAATGTCTGCTGCTGGATGTCAATCAAAATTAATTAAAAAAACATTTTTTTTATGATATATTTTTATTATAAAAATCACAGCAGGCCAGCAGGGTATTTTCCACTTATATAGTAACTAGAGATGTCCGATAATATCGGTCTGCCGATATTATCGGTCGATAAATGCGTTAAAATGTAATTTCGGAAATTATCGGTATCGGTTTTTTTTTATTATCAGTATCGTTTTTTTTATTTTTTATTAAATCCACATAAAAAACACAAGATACACTTACAATTAGTGCACCAACCCAAAAAACCTCCCTCCCCCATTTACACTCATTCACACAAAAGGGTTGTTTCTTTCTGTTATTAATATTCTGGTTCCTACATTATATATCAATATATATCAATACAGTCTGCAAGGGATACAGTCCGTAAGCACACATGATTGTGCGTGCTGCTGGTCCACTAATAGTACTAACCTTTAACACTTAATTTGACAAATGTTCATTAATTACTAGTTTCTATGTAACTGTTTTTATATTGTTTTACTTTCTTTTTTATTCAAGAAAATGTTTTTAATTTATTTATCTTATTTTATTTGATTCATTTTTTTTTTTTAAAGTACCTTATCTTCACCATACCTGGTTGTCCAAATTAGGCATAATAATGTGTTAATTCCACGACTGTATATATCGGTTGATATCGGTATCGGTAATTAAAGAGTTGGACAATATCGGCATATCGGATATCGGCAAAAAGCCATTATCGGACATCCCTAATAGTAACCGATACAAACTGCAGTAAATTGAATACAAACGTGTATTGTACAATCATTTTTTAACTATTTTCTGACATAGTTTAAGAATAGGCAGCATCACACTATTAATACACAAAAATATATATTTATACCTCACCGGACTATCATATACAGTTCTACTCAAGACCCACCTTTCATCTTGATTGAGCACTTCAAAATAGACAGCCCAGTGGTTATGACACTCAAAAAAAAACAAGGAATGCGATATCAAGTTCCGGTTGAGTCATGTCATTTTTTTATTTTTTATTTTATTTTATTTTTTTTACCTTTTTCACTGTGATTTGCGATTAAAATCAAAATGTCTTAATTTTCCAAAATTTTCCCAATAATATACCACTTAATGACAGGTTTGCCCTCTCTCCCTCCATTAAACATAAACGTCGGTAAACTGCTGGGCAAGACTTTTGTTACTTTTATTACCGTGTCAGAGGAGACTTGCTGTATACAAACATCCTGGCAGTCGTGGAGGAGTACGTGACTTATGAGCGCCATCGGGCAGTTTGGGGAAGAATTCTCACAATTACTCAAATAAATGCCCCTTCAGATTTCAAAACACATTTTGAGAGGATTAATGGTTTATTTTTAAAGGAGCCATACGTAATAATTTCATGTCAAGTCATCATTAAATGTCAAAAGGCATTAATAAATCATGTTCTTTTCCAATACCTCTATAATTGCCGGGATATGCTCATTTCAAAATTACATTTACAGCCCCAAAATCTTATCGTTTCCATTTCGATGCCCTGCCCGCCACCGTTTGACCAATTAGAAAGTCCGTGAGTGTGTCACATCCAGGTTGCCGGTTATGCACCGCCCTTTTCGTCAAGCTGCTACCACTGGTAAAGTTACTAAACATGTCAGACCTTAGAAGATCTAAAAGGCGTCGTTACGATTCTCAACTTATTCATGACAAAGTCAGGAACGAAATGACGATTTGCATCGGGGATGCCTTTGAAAGATGGAGACGATTTTTTTCATCTGATGCCAAACTTGCTAATTTCCTCCTTGATAGGTAAGCTAGGCATTTCTTATTACTAGTAATAAATGGAAATGGACATTTGGTATGTAAACTATATTGTCCAATACAGTCTATGATCTTGTCTCACAAAGCTAGCATGTTCCTGCAACAAATGCTTCGCTCCGAGTGTAACGCTTAGCATGCTAGCTCGGTCAATGACACACGGACATACAGGCTAACGAGGGAAATATATGCCTGTTAGCTTGTATGTCCGTGTGTATTCCAACTGACGGGGCAAAATATATTTTCGACAAATAAAATTGTGGATGGGTAGTGCCTGTATAACCATTGCTAGCATTGGTTGTAGTTTGTTTTAGTCTTTGTTTTCTGATAGTACTGACAATAACCATATGATTGCCATTTGTTGTGGTGTTGCACACAGGCATGACATACTTCTTCCTGAAAATAGCCTCATTTCTGTGTAAAATGTGTTGTTTAGAGATTTGTCATTGACAATTAATCCATCAATCAATCAAAGTTTACTTATATAGCCCTAAATCACGAGTGTCTCAAAGGGCTGCACAAGCCACAACGTCATCCTCAGATCAGATCCCACATCAGGGCAAGAAAAAACTCAACCCAATGGGATGACAATGAGAAACCTTGGAGGGGACCGCAGATGTGGGGACCCCCCCTGGGCGACCGGTGCAATGGACGTCGAGTGGATCTAGCATAATATTGTGAGAGTCCAGTCCATAGTGGATCTAACATAATAGTGTGAGAGTCCAGTCCATAGTGGAGCTAACATAATAGTGAGAGTCCAGTCCATAGTGGATTTAACATAATAGTGAGAGTCCAGTCCATAGTGGATTTAACATAATAGTGTGAGAGTCTAGTCCATAGTGGATCTAACATAATAGTGTGAGAGTCCAGTCCATAGTGGAGCTAACATAATAGTGAGAGTCCAGTCCATAGTGGATTTAACATAATAGTGAGAGTCCAGTCCATAGTGGATTTAACATAATATTGAGAGAGTCCAGTCCGTAGTGGATCTAACATAATATTGAGAGTCCAGTCTATAGTGGATATAACATAATAATGTGAAAGTCCAGTCCATAGTGGATCTAACATAATATTGTGAGAGTCCAGTCCATAGTGGATCTAACATAATAGTGTGAGAGTCCAGTCCATAGTGGATCTAACATAATATTGAGAGAGTCCAGTCCATAGTGGATCTAACATAATAGTGTGCGAGTCCAGTCCATAGTGGATCTAACATAATAGTGTGAGAGTCCAGTCCATAGTGGATCTAGCATAATATTGTGAGAGTCCAGTCCATAGTGGATCTAACATAATAGTGAGAGTCCAGTCCATAGTGGATCTAACATAATAGTGAGAGTCCAGTCCATAGTGGATCTAACATAATAGTGAGTCCAGTCCATAGTGGATTTAACATAATATTGAGAGAGTCCAGTCTATAGTGGATCTAACATAATAGTGAGAGTCCAGTCCATAGTGGATCTAACATAATAGTGAGAGTCCAGTCCATAGTAAGGCCAGCAGGAAAACCTATTGTGTATTCAGCTAGTCAGGTCCCAGCACCTCAACCCCTAGTAAGAGGCAGTGGAAGTAGCCCAGTCGATCGCTCTGGATTGGGCTGTGCATCTGGCAAACCTCAGTTAGGGAGAGGGGGAAGGGGACTACAGAATTTGGCAATACGATTTCTGGCCACATTATTATACGTGGCACCTTTTTAAATGAATTTTTTTTTCAAATTTGACTCCAGCAGAAAGGCTTACTTTCTCCCATAGGGCAAGCGGGCAGGTGCTGGAGCACCACAAGGGGTCTATCTGTGCATCCTGTTCATTAGATATGACATTTCAAACAAAATCTGCATTTTTTTGGTGTCCTGTGTCCTGAACTAAAGTGTGCTATCGTTCCTCCCTGCGACAGAAGAGGAAGCTTCAGCTGAGTCCAGAACAGTGCAGTGACTTCTACATAGACCACCACGGAAAACTCACCTTCGACAGACTGACTGCTTACATGAGCTCTGGTCCGATCATTGCCTTGACTCTAGCGCGGGACGACGCTATAACCCTTTGGAAGTCCATCATAGGACCTGTCAAGGCCCCAGAATGTCATCCAGAATGGTGAGTGTCCTTTTGAAGGGGGGTGGTGGTCTGATAGGGAAGGTTTGATTGATTGATGGAAACTTTTATTAGTAGATTGCACAGTACAGTACATATTCCATACAATTGACCACTACATGGTAACACCCGAATAAGTTTTTGAACTTGTTTACTTAGCTCAACTGATGTTCACAAACTAGCTTAGATTATTGTGTATAGGGCTGCAACAACTAATCGATTATATATTATAAAAATAGTTGGCGATTAATTTAGTCATTGATTCGTTGGATCTATGCTATGCCCATGCGCAGAGGCAATTTTTTTAATTTTTTTTATGAATTTTCTATTTTTTTTAATAAACCTTTATTTATAAACTGCAACATGTACAAACAGCTGAGAAACAATCATCAAAATAAGTATGGTGCCAGTATGCTGTTTTTTTTTCAATAAAATACTAGAAAGGATAGAAATTTAGTTTGTCTTTTGTATCCGATTATTAATCGAAGTAATAATCGACAGATTAATCGATTATCAAATTAATCGTTAGTTGCAGCCCTAGTTGCAATCAAACAGCTGGTGTGTAAAAAAAAAAAAAAAAGGACAATACTTACAGTTTAAGGCTGCAGCTAACGATTTTTTTCTATTGATTAATCTATAGATTATTTTTTTCGATTAATCGGTTAATCTATAGATTATTTTTTAGAGTAATCTATAGATTATTTTTCCTTTTACCGATTTTTTTTTTTTATTTAAAATGAGGATGAAAAAATAAATGTAGGCCCGTTTTTTCAAAAGGCATAACTTTTATTTACAAAAATAAAAAGTATGGCCACTCAGTCAACATTGACAACAACATGACAAAATATTCTGTAACAATGTAAACATTTAAAACTTTTAACATTTAACAAAATTAAAAGTATCTTATTTGCTTTTTAATGTGCAAATATAAAAGTCAACATCCAGTGCAAATCCTAATATTCTGCAATAGTATAAGCATTTCAAAAGTAAAAGTATTGCTTATTTTGCTTTAAAATGTGCAAAAATAAAGATAAACATCCAATACAAAAAAGTGCAAAACAAAATATTCTGTAACAACAGTGTAAACATTTCAACAAAAGTGAAAGTATTGCTTATTTGCTAAAATGTGCAAAAATAAAGATAAACATCCAATACAAAAAAGTGCCAATCTAAATATTCTGGAGCACTGTAAACATTAAGTATTGCTTTTAAAATGTGCAGAATAAACATCCAGTCCAACACAGTACACAATAACCAATTCTACTCATTCCAGTGAGTGACTAACAGTTGTAATGAAGAAAGGTTAGCATGTCTACATGCTCTGGTTCTTTTCTTGTTTACAATATTCCCAGCAGGCGCTCAGAAGGGGTCGATGTGGCTGGAACTGAGAGGTAATTAGCCTTCACCTCAAGCCAGGACTGTGAGTGAGCTGAGCTGCAGTTTAAGTTTTTAGAAGGTCAACAGGCTCATAGTGATGTTACTAGTAGTTGACTGGGAGGTGTTTCTTATCATTTGGGGAGAGTCCGCTGCCTGATGCTCACCTGCTAAACACCTATCTGCTCCACGCTGAAGCGCTGACTACATGCGCTCTGAATACGCACTGCTGATTGGCTGATAATGCTTTGTGTGTACCAATCAGATGGTTGTGTGGGTGGGACAATGCTGCGTGCTGAGACAGAAGCAAAAGGAGCAAAGCAGCTTGTTAAGACTTTAGCTTAGCAACTCGTTCGGTACACCCCCGTACCGAATCGAAAGCCCCGTACCGAAACGGTTCAATACAAAACACGCACCGTTACACCCCTAGCAGATACAAATGACACATTCATGTTTTTGTGTAATGATGACAACGTATGCTCACGCGGACGATTGACTAGTTGATGGTTTTCTTTTCAAATGTTCGTTCATAGCCGTTGTGCTGCTATGATAGGCCATTTCCGCTCGACACAGTGTGCATACAACAACATTATTAGGCCGTTTATTGAAATACTCCCACAATTTTGACGACTTTTGGCGTGCGTTTTTCCCCTCGCTCGCATCGTCTGCTTTGCGCTCCGCCATGACGGTAGTGTGACGTAAATATGCAACGCGTCGACGCACAAAAACGGCGTCGACGTATTTACGTAACAGATGACGTCGACTACGTCGACGCGTCGTTTCAGCCTTATTACAGTTTAAACACTTTGTAGGGCTCAACAAACGAAATGAATGGCAAAGACTTCACTACGTCTAAACACTACTGCCATGTAGTGTCTTGGAATGGCAATTGCATGCAAAGTCTACTCTATAATACAAATGAGACAGAGAAGTGTAGGAAAACAAGAAATCAACTGGACGACACAGCTGAGTATTAAAGGTCCATTTTAAAAAATTAGATTATTTTCAAAGAATTAACATTGGTACCATTGAGTACCAATACCGTATCAATTCAAATTTGAAGAGTACCCATCTCTACCACTAAGAGGAAGGGGATTTAACTGGTAAAAGCTAATACTTGGGGGGGGGGGGGACTTTTCCAAAATTCGATAACACAACTTAAAAAAACCAAAATGTTAATAATGATTTTAGGTACATTATGAGTTGAACGTTTGCACCAAGAAAAATTCCTAGTTTGTGAACCCGTTCTCAAACAATGGCAATAAAACTATTCTGATTCTGATTCTGATTCTGATTCTGATTCTGATTCTGAAATGAAATGTCTTTGACATGGCCAATCATGAACAAGTGTATTGCACAATGCTGTCATAGGAGCAAACTGCTCAGTCAGCAATATTACTGCCAATGAGTTGATGAAAAACAACCTTACGACAAGTGGTAACACACAACAGCTAAGTAGCGGTAACATTCCAAAGTACGTGCCGTGGTAGATTAAAAAAAACATGGAACCTGAAAACCAAAAATGGTAGTTAATCACATTTTCGCACAACACCGGCAAATAGAAACAAAACAAAACACCAGCGGAAAGTGATAATCGATTTTAAAAAAAGCAAATCTGAGTAAAAAAAAAAAATACTAAAAAAATGTGCATCCCGAGGACGTGCGGACTTCCGGAAATGCGCGTCCTTTCTGATTTTAATGCGTAAAAAGACAAAGTGTAGGGCTGCAACTAACGATTAATTTGATAATCGATTAATCGACAGATTAATCGATTAATAATCGGATAAAAGAGACAAACTACATTTCTATCCTTTCCAGTATTTTATTGGGAAAAAAACAGCATACTGGCACCATACTTATTTTGATTATTGTTTCTCAGCTGTTTGTAAATGTTGCAGTTCATAAATAAAGATTTATTTAAAAAAAATAAAAAAATTAAAAAAAGCCTCTGCGCATGCGCATAGCATAGATCCAACGAATTGATGACTAAATTAATCGGAAACTATTTTAATAATCTATTTTTATAATCGATTTTAATCGATTTAATCGATTAGTTGTTGCAGCCCTAACAAAGTGTGGATATTGGATACAGAATCGAATCATTAAGCAGAATCATCCATCCATCCATTTCCTACCGCTTATCCCCTTTGGCGTCGCGGGGGGTGCTGGAGCCTATCTCAGCTACAATCGGGCGGAAGGCGGGGTACACCCTGGACAAGTCGCCACCTCATCACAGGGTCAACACAGATAGACAGACAACATTCACACTCACATTCACACACTAGGGACCATTTAGTGTTGCCAATCAACCTATCCCCAGGTGCATGTCTTTGGAGGTGGGAGGAAGCCGTAAAAAGACACAAAAAGTGCGTTAACGCCAACATTGGATACGGAATCGAATCATTAAGCAGAATCAGAATTGTAAAAATCGTATCAATTCCCATCCCGACCCACCACCACAAATAGATTGCCGTTCTGGGGCGGAAAAGTGCTATTTCAACCTCAATTGCTTCAAACAGGTTATTGCACGTACCGTATTTTTCGGACTATAAGTCGCAGTTTTTTTCATAGTTTGGCCGGGGGTGCGACTTATGTGTGAAATTATTAACACATTACCGTAAAATATCAAATAATATTATTTAGCTCATTCACGTAAGAGACTAGACGTAATAGATTTCATGGGATTTAGCAGCAGCGGCGAAAGCTCTGTCACCTCTAACCTTCAGCTGATCGGCTGATCTTAGGGATCGGGTGGGGCAGTAAGGCTGAAAGAGGTCAGAGAGATATGTTGGCGCGAGGTTGTTTAGACATTTAAAAACAAATAAAAGGAGTTTAAAGTTGATTTGGTAACGCATACTCAGGAGCGACTTATGTGTGAAATTATTAACACATTAGCGTAAAACAGGAGTCACCAACCTTTTTGAAAGCAAGAGCTACTTCTTGGGTAGTGATTAATGCGAAGGGCTACCAGTTTGATAAACACTTAAATAAATTGCCAGAAATAGCCAATTTGCTCAATTTACCTTTAACTCTATGTTATTAGTAATAATTAATGATATTTACACTTAATTGAACGGTTTAAAAGAGGAGAAAACACAAAAAAAATTACAATTACATTTTGAAACATAGTTTATCTTCAATTTCGACTCTTTAAAGTTCAAAATTCAACCGAAAAAAAGAAGACAAAAACTAGCTAATTTGAATCTTTTTGAAAAAATTAAAAAAATAATTTATTTAGTCATTTTTCCTGATTAAGATTAATTTTAGAATTTTGATGACATGTTTTAAATAGGTTAAAATCCAATCTGCACTTTGTTAGAATACATAACAAATTGGACCAAGCTATATTTCTAACAAAGACAAATCATTATTTCTTGTAGAATTTCCAGAACAAAAATTTTGAAAGAAATTCAAAAGACTTTGAAATAAGATTTCAATTTGATTCTACAGATTTTCTAGATTTGCCAGAATAATTTGTTTGAATTTTAATCATAATAAGTTTGAAGAAATATTTCACAAATATTTTTTGTCGAAAAAACAGAAGCTAAAATGAAGAATTAAATTAAAATGTATTTATTATTCTTTACAATAAAAAAATAAATTTACTTGAACATTGATTTAAATTGTCAGGAAAGAAGAGGAAGGAATTTAAAAGGTAAAAAGGTATATGTGTTTAAAAATCCTAAAATCATTTTTAAGGTTGTATTTTTTCTCTAAAATTGTCTTTCTGAAAGTTATAAGAAGCAAAGTAAAAAAATTAATGAATTTATTTAAACAAGTGAAGAGCAAGTCTTTAAAATATTTTCTTGGATTTTCAAATTCTATTTGAGTTTTGTCTCTCTTAGAATTAAAAATGTCGAGCAAAGCGAGACCAGCTTGCTAGTAAATAAATACAATTTAAAAAATAGAGGCAGCTCACTGGTAAGTGCTGCTATTTGAGCTATTTTTAGAACAGGCCAGCGGGCTACTCATCTGGCCCTTACGGGCTACCTGGTGCCCGCGGGCACCGCGTTGGTGACCCCTGGCGTAAAATATCAAATAATATTATTTAGCTCATTCACGTAAGAGACTAAACGTATAAGATTTCATGGGATTTAGCGATTAGGAGTGACAGATTGTTTGGTAAACGTATAGCATGTTCTATATGTTATAGTTATTTGAATGACTTACCATAATATTTTACATTAACATACCAGGCACCTTCTCAGTTGGTTATTTATGCCTCATATAACGTACACTTATTCAGCCTGTTGTTCACTATTCTTTATTTATTTTAAATTGCCTTTCAAATGTCTGTTCTTGGTGTTGGCTTTTATCAAATACATTTCCCCCAAAAATGCGACTTATATACGTTTTTTTCCTTCTTTATTATGCATTTTCGGCCGGCGCGACTTATACTCCGGAGCGACTTATACTCCGAAAAATACGGTACTTTTTATGTTATAAATATGTTTTTTTATTCACCATATTTTTGAAAAAAAGCTTCAAAATATATATTCACTGTGGTCTTAAAAGCTTGCATCATACCAGGGCGTGTTCATATCTTGTAAAGATGATAAGAACGGGGAGGGGTTCATGTAAAAAAGGAAATATTGTGATATATTTCCCACTTTTGCAATGAAATTCCGTTCTGATCTGTACTGTAAAGTTCAAATTTGAAAGACAATAAAAAGGAAGTCTAAGTCTAACTTTTGTTTCCCCAGCCTTCGAGCAAAATACGGCACTTGTGAGCTGCAGAATGCCCTCCACGGCAGCGACTCCTTTCATGTGGCTGAGCGAGAGATCAAATTCATGTTCCCAAACAGTAAGATAAACGCATACAGCTGTCGGCATTTGGATGTCAAAATGTGTCTAAAATCCTCTTTGCAGCTCTGACCGTTCCCACCAGAGAAGAAACTGAAGAATACTTGAGTCGATACGTCAACCAAACATTGCTGCAAGGACTCACTGAGCTCTGCAAGCACAAGCCATTAAACCCCTGTGTAAAAAAAAACTATGTTCATCTGACAGTTATCATTTTGCTGTTACTTAAGTGTTTAATATACTCTCATTGTCCTCTCAATAGGTTTGGCTTGCTGATTGGCTCGTCAAAAATAATCCAAACAAGCCTCAAATAAGTGACGTTGCTATTGTGGAAGAAGAACAATAATGTCTAGGAAGAACCAAGAGGAAGGTGCGATTCCAGTAAACGTTCATTTATTAAAAGTATATTATTGGTATTGATTTCTGGCCAGTTCCAGGTCCTAAATGGCTGTCAGAGTGTCCCGACTTGTTGGATTCTCTTCCCAGCCATCTACTTTTTAGGTGAATTGCATGATTTTTGATCTACAGGGAGCAGGGAAGCGAAGAAGCAGCAGACCACTTGATGATGTAAACATAGGCACACATGGAAGTGATCACGTCGCCGCTATTAATACTTTGTCTGCGTTAACACTTATAAGAACAATATCACTAATACTTGGTTAAAGGCTTACTGGAATGAATTTTTTTTATTTAAACGGGAATAGCAGATCCATTCTATGTGTCATACTTGATCATTTCGCGATATTGCCATATTTTTGCTGAAAGGATTTAGTAGAGAAAATCAACGACAAAGTTCGCAACTTTTGCTCGCTGATAAAAAAAACTTGCCCCTACCGGAAGTAGCGTGACGTCACAAGCGGTAGTGCTGCTCACAATTCCCCGTTGTTTACAATGGAGCGAGAGATATTAGGAGCGAGAAAGTGACGATTACCCCATTAATTTGAGCGAGGATGAAAGATTCGTGGATGAGGAACGTTAGAGTGACAGACTAGAATGCAGTTCAAGAGATATATTTTTTCGCTCTGACCGTAACTTAGGTACAAGCTGGCTCATTGGAATCCACACTCTCTCCTTTTTCTATTGTGGATCACGGATTTGTATTTTAAACCACCTCGGATACTATATCCTCTCGAAAATGAGAGTCGAGAAGGCGAAATGGACATTAACAGTGACTTTTATCTCCACGACAATACATCGACGAAGCTCTTAGCATGAGCTAACGTGATAGCATCTGTCTCAAATGCAGATAGAAACAAAATAAATAAATCCCTGACTGGAAGGATAGACGGAAGATCAACAATACTACTATCAGGAGACACAGAACCAAACACTGGACATGTAAATACACGGTTAATGTGTATTCGACGCCTGTCGAAGCCTAGCAATGCTGTTGCTAACGACGCTAACTTAACAACGGGACCTCGTCAGAGCTATGATAAAAACATTAGCGCTCCACCTACGCCAGCCAGCCCTCCTCCGCTCATCAACACCCGTGCTCACCTGCGTTCCAGCGATCGACGATGCGGTCGGCGGCCCGGAGACTTAGGAAGTCAAGCTGAGTTCGCCGCTAGCGCGTCTTCTATCCAACAAAGTCCTCCTTGTTGTGTTGCTACAGCCAGCCGCATACACCGATCCCACCTACAACGTTCTTCTTTGCAACCTCCATTGTTCATTAAACAAATTGCAAAAGATTCACCAACACAGATGTCCAGAATACTGTGGAATTTTGTCAAAGAAAACAGAGCTGTTTGTATTGTGTCCAAAAGGGTCCAAACACTTCCGTGGACCTCGCGACGTCACGCGCATACGTCATCCTCCAAAGCCGTTTTGAACCGGAAGTTCCCCGGGAAATTTAAAATGTCACTTTATAAGTTAACCAGGCCGTATTGGCATGTGTTGCAATGTTAAGATTTCATCATTGATATATAAACTATCAGACTGCGTGGTCGGTAGTAGTGGCTTTCAGTAGGCCTTTAATATTCCAGTCACGAAATGTAAATTGAATATTGTTAGCGCTTTTTGAATGGTTATTTATTGGATTTTATGGGCGGAATAGTTGAGCTCCCATTGGCCCCGCTGTAAGCTGACTTTTATTTACGTCTAATATTTACAATGCATAAAAATCCATCCGTCATGTCTTTCGTAATGATTGTGAACGATAGGCAAACTAACAAAAAAAAGTGCAGTTCCCCTTTAGAGTACTGTACAAATATTCACAATTTGCTCAGTGTGTGACCGACTTAGTAGATCAATGGCCGAAAAGAAGAAATGAAAATTAAAAAGTGAGTCTGCAATTTTCTGAAAACTGCATTTAACCCGTCAGCTGATCAAAAGTTGAAGAACGCAGCCTTAAAAAGTGAAAATCTGCATTAAAATCATTGCACAGTCCAAGTATTCTCACTGAAATGTTATCCTTATGGCGAAAGGCTTTCCGTTTTTGAAGGTGGCATGACTTAATTGCACAAGCAAGGCCTCTGTCAACGTGTCATCGCTGCAGAGTTTGGACGTATGCAACAGAGAAAAGTACAAAAGCAAGGGACAAAGAAGTCAAAGTGGTCGACCCCCCCAAAATTACTTGCGCTATAAATGGATTAAACGGGTTTGTTTGTGAAGACACAGGCTGACCTCGGACCCAAATAAGCAGCCCAATAATTGTAACACAGCATCTGCAGAAGAACGTTTTCAAGTTGGATGTTTAAAGGCCTACTGAAAGCCACTACTAGCGACCACGCAGTCTGATAGTTTATATATCAATGATGAAATCTTAACATTGCAACACATGCCAATACGGCCGGGTTAACTTATAAAGTGACATTTTAAATTTCCCGCTAAACTTCCGGTTGAAAACGGCTTTGGATGATGACGTATGCGCGTGACGTAGCCAGTGAAACAGAAGTATCTGTACCCCATTGAAAACAATACAAAAAGCTCTGCTTTCATCTCATAATTCCACAGTATTCTGGACATCTGTGTTGGTGAATCTTTTGTAATTTGTTTAATGAACAATGGAGACCACAAAGAAGAAAGTTGTAGGTGGGATCGGTGTATTAGCGGCTGGCTGTAGCAACACAACAAGGAGGACTTACTTGGACGCTAGCCACCAACCGCATCTGTGATCGGGTGAAGTCCTTCGTCGCGCCGTCGATCGCTGGAACGCAGGTGAGCACGGGTGTTGATGAGCAGATGAGGGCTGGCTGGCGTAGGTGGAGAGCTAATGTTTTTAGCATAGCTCTGTGAGGTCTGGTTGCTAAGTTAGCTTCATTGGCGTCGTTAGCACAGCATTGTTAACATTCGCCAGCCTGGAAAGCATTAACCGTGTATTTACATGTCCACAGTTTAATAGTATTGTTGATTTTCTATCTATCCTTCCAGTCAGGGGTTTATTTATTTTGTTTCTATATGCAGTTAAAGCATGTTTTTATCATAGCTCTGTGAGGTCCGGTTGCTAAGTTAGCTTCAGCGTCGTTAGCAACAGCATTGTTAAGCTTTGCCAGGCTGAGAATTATTAACCGTGTAGTTACATGTCCATGGTTTAATAGTATTGTTGATCTTCTGTCTATCCTTCCAGTCAGGGATTTATTTATTGTGTTTCTATCTGCATTTGAGCCAGATGCTATCACGTTAGCTCAGTAGCTAAAGAGCTTCGCCGATGTATTGTCGTGGAGATAAAAGTCACTGTGAATGTCCATTTCGCGTTCTCGACTCTCATTTTCAAGAGGATATAGTATCCGAGGTGGGTTGAAATACAAATCCGTGATCCACAATAGAAAAAGGAGAGAGTGTGGAATCCAATGGGCCAGCTTGTACCTAAGTTACGGTCAGAGCGAAAAAAGATATGTCTTGCACTGCATTCTAGTCCGTCACTCTAACGTTCCTCATCCACGAATCTTTCATCCTCGCTCAAATTAATGGCGTAATCGTCGCTTTCTCGGTCCGAATCGCTCTAGCTGCGTTGAAAAAAATAGGAAAATATGAGGAGGCGAACAACTGACTACGTCACGCTACTTCCGGTAGGGGCAAGGCTTTTTTTTATCAGAGACCAAAAGTTGCGAACTTTATCGTCGTTGTTCTAGACTAAATCCTTTCAGCAAAAATATGGCAATATCGCGAAATGATCAAGTATGACACATAGAATGGATCTGCTATCCCCGTTTAAATAAAAAAAATTTTATTTCAGTAGGCCTTGAAGTCAAGTCTCATTGCGTCCAATTTTGGCAGCTGGAAGGTTTGTGCAGTTCAAAGGCAGAAAGCCTTTCTGACTTCAGGTTATGACAATGTGAAAGTATTTGATGACAGCCAGATTTGGACTATTAAAGCCAATTGTCATAAACATTTGACCAGATGTAAGTTTTAATTTAAATTCATTTTTGAATAAACACTTTTTTTCCCCCTCTTGTTCCTGTTTCTTCTTTTTGCATGTTGATAGTAGCTTGTTTACAAATCCTCCGGTTTTAAGACTATGTTAAAGACTTCCAAGCCATAGTTTTCGAATATTTAAAAAAAAAAAACACCTCAGAATGTACATGTTAAAAATAACATATTCAAGGATTTCAATTGTGCAACTTGCTGATATTCAAAGTTTGAGTGGACGCCTAATATGAAAGTTTACATAGGTGTACAGCTCCACTAATGGACATTGGAGTGTTACTTTCAAAGGCAAAATTAAAGTATTGCTAGAAACATAATTTTATATGGGACTTTATTGTATTATATGTATAGTACATGTTCCAAAAAGAAAAAAGCATAAAACACCACCAGAATTAGAGATATTACAAGTCAAAGTGATGAAGCTTAGTGTTTCGCTCATGACTTGGTGTAACTAAACATTACCCTATAAGATGAAGGCAATTGCATTTTATTGATATTTGAAATGTATTCAATGTTTATAAATGAATATTTAAATATACTAAATGTAAAAAAGGGAATACATATTCATAATAATATCATTAAATGAAATCTAGTTTGGTTACGCCATCATGAGCGCAACACAAGGTTGTAAAAGTTTCAACTACAGTTCTAAATAAGATGTCAAAAGCAAACTGAAATCATTACCTATTTAAATTTAGTAATACATAAATATGATTTATCAAAATATAAAAGAAATATACCTGAACTCATGATGGTTACACCAAAAAGTAACGCTATGAATCATGTTTTTCCAAGTTTTTGGGGCATTTTTATGCTATTTCCAAGCATCTCCTTTTTATTATCGTTGATTTTAAATGGTCAAACTAATGCATATTATATATGCATGCCCTAGTAAACAAAAAAAAAGTCATTTATTTTGATTGTTACATTTTGAAGTACATTTGTGCAGGCGGGTGCGAATTAGGGCTGTGAATCTTTGGGTGTCCCACGATTCGATTCAATATCGATTCTTGGGGTCACGATTCGATTCAAAATCGATTTTTTTTTTTCTATTCAACACGATTCTCGATTCAAAAACGATTCTCTATTCATTCAATACATAGGATTTCAGCAGGATCTACCCCAGTCTGCTGACATGCAAGCAGAGTAGTAGATTTTTGTAAAAAGCTTTTATAATTGTAAAGGAGAATGTTTTATCAACTGATTGCAATAATGTAAATTTGTTTTAACTATTAAATGAACCAAAAATATGACTTATTTTATCTTTGTGAAAATATTGGACACAGTGTGTTGTCAAGCTTATGAGATGCGATGCAAGTGTAAGCCACTGTGACACTATTGTTCTTTTTTATTAATGTCTAATGATAATGTCAATGAGGGATTTTTAATCACTGCTATGTTGAAATTGTAACTAATATTGATACTGTTGTTGATAATATTCATTTTTGTTTCACTACTTTTGGTTTGTTTTGTGTCGTGTTTGTGTCTCCTCTCAATTGCTCTGTTTATTGCAGTTCTGAGTGTTGCTAGGTCGGGTTTGCTTTTGGAATTGGATTGCATTGTTATGGTATTGCTGTGTATTATTTTGTTTGTTGATTAATTTAAAAAAAAAAAAAAAAAATTACAAAAATTAAAATAATAACCCCCCCAAAAAATCGAGTTTTTACAAATGAGAATCGATTCTGAATCGCACAACGTGAGAATCGCGATTCGAATTCAAATCGATTTTTTTCCCACGCCCCTAGTGCGAATGTACCCATTACCAGAGCTGTACAAATAGTGAATATTCCATCCATCCATTTTCTACCGCTTGTCCCTTTTGGGGTCGCGGGGGGTGCTGGACCCTATCTCAGCTGCATTCGGGCGGAAGGCGGGGTACACCCTGGACAAGTCGCCACCTCATTGCAGGGCCAACACAGATAGACAGACAACATTCACACACTATAGTGCCTGTGGTCAAGGCTCATATCGTTCAGTTTCGCTCCCACACCAACGGCACAACATCATTTTTACTTCATAAAATAGATTTACTGGTAGTAAGTAAGATACCAAAAGTTCGGAAATTGACACCTAGCCCATTTTGTGTAATCGGTGTTGAAAGCCGGTACTATTTTTCAGTGAGGCGCAGTGATATCTAGTGGGGAGTGGCGCGGTTTTGGTCACATGGACCAATCAGGTAGCAGCTTTATTCTAACAACATACCTGCTATGGCGACGACAACATCCGAGAGTGAAGAGGAACGAAAGACCTCAAAAGTTAGAAAAAAAGTGCGTAAAGAGGAAAATAAAAGATGCTATATGCATCTTTCATCTGTGAACAATGAGGACGTCCAGCACTTCACTCGGACACGGTGGGACACATACAGAAACTATTTAAAACAGTGGCTTTGTCTGCAAGACCAGAACAAGCATCTGGCAGAAATCTATAAACATTGCTCGGATGTAGATTTTGACGCTATTCCTGACGACGCTGGGTTTCACGCAACATGCTACCGACGTTTTACAGATAAATCTGCATTGTTTTATGCCGAGAAAAGGACCGCACGGGCGGTGGGAGAACCATCTGCAGCCGCAGGTCAGTCAGCAGGCACGTCTGAAACTCCCCGAAAGAAACTTCGATCTCGTTCAGGTTTGCCCGTTGCTTCTGCCGGCCCCGTCCTGCCAGCCATCTGTATAATTTGTCAAAAAGTGGAAAAGTACACTCGTGTGGGAGGAAAACGCCAGAGGGATCAACTCACACAAGCAGAAACCGTGTCGGCAGGTATGTGACACACACACACACACACACACACACACACACACACACACACACACACACACACACACACACACACACACACACACACACACACACACACACGTGTGTGAATCTATAGTAATAATGTTACAGTACATAGCGTAGGATTGAAAGAATGTGTTGTTACTTTGTAATAACCAAATGGACCATTTATACACTGTCAGAGTTAAGGGGAGACCTTGGAATTTAAAAGTTTGAGAACCACTGGCCTAGAAAAGGAAGCCCCACCCATCCCCCCATATACCTTCACACCACAGCCCCAATCTCTCTCCCCCCCCCCCCCCCCCACACACACACACACACACCCCTGGACTGATTTACACATCACAACCCCCACCCCTCCCCCCGCACACCTTCACACCTCACCCCTCATCCCTGAACTGACTGAACTGTGACCACTACCCACATCCCTGCTGTGACTTCATGTCACCTCCACTGCTGCTACAATAATTGAAGAATGCATAGTGCACTTTATACATCATCATTGTCATATCATCCATTATCATCTTCACTGTGAACTGAATGTGCAATACTGCTTCTGTCTACTCATGCCCACTATAGATCTGTTGTAAGATCCACACTTTAATTTACTTTATCTTATTTCTTTATTTTTGTTTCTTATTTTATTTTATTATATTTATTAGTATTAAAGGCCTACTGAAAGCCACTACTACCGACCACGCAGTCTGATAGTTTATATATCAATGATGAAATCTTAACATTATAACACATGCCAATACGGCCGGGTTAACTTATAAAGTGACATTTTAAATTTGCCGCTAAACTTCCGGTTCGAAACGCCTCTGAGGATGACGTATGCGCGTGACGTAGCCCGGCGAACACGGGTATGCCTTCCACATTGAAGTCGATACGAAAAAGCTCTGTTTTCATTTCATAATTCCACAGTATTCTGGACATCTGTGTTCGTGAATCTGTTTCAATCATGTTCATTGCATTATGGAGAAGGAAGCCAAGCAAGCAAAGAAGAAAGTTGTCGGTGCGAAATGGACGTATTTTTCGAACGTAGTCAGCCACAACAGTACACAGCCGGCGCTTCTTTGTTTACATTCCCGAAAGATGCAGTCAAGATGGAAGAACTCGGATAACAGAGACTCTAACCAGGAGGACTTTTGATTTGGATACACAGACGCCTGTAGAGAACTGGGACAACACAGACTCTTACCAGGATTACTTTGATTTGGATGACAAAGACGCAGACGTGCTACTGTGAGTATGCAGCTTTGGCTTTTTTTTGCGTATGTACGTAACTTTTTTAAAATATATAAGCTTTATGAACCTTGGGTTAGGTGAACGGTCTTTTGGGCTGAGTGATTGTGTGTGTTGATCATGTGTTTGAATTGTATTGGCGTGTTCTATGGAGCTAGGAGCTAGCAGAGGAGCTAGCATAACACGTACCGTACCTACGTGCGCGTCACGTACGTAACTTTTTAAAAATATATAAGCTTTATGAACCTTGGATTAGGTGAACGGTCTTTTGGGCTGAGTGATTGTGTGTGTTGATCATGTGTTTGAATTGTATTGGCGTGTTCTATGGAGCTAGGAGCTAGCAGAGGAGCTAGCATAACACATACCGTACCTACGTGCGCGTCACGTACGTAACTTTTTAAAAATATATAAGCTTTATGAACCTTGGATTAGGTGAACGGTCTTTTGGGCTGAGTGATTGTGTGTGTTGATCATGTGTTTGAATTGTATTGGCGTGTTCTATGGAGCTAGGAGCTAGCAGAGGAGCTAGCATAACACATACCGTACCTACGTGCGCGTCACGTACGTAACTTTTTAAAAATATATAAGCTTTATGAACCTTGGGTTAGGTGAACGGTCTTTTGGGCTGAGTGATTGTGTGTGTTGATCAGGTGTTTGAATTGTATTGGCGTGTTCTATGGAGCTAGGAGCTAGCAGAGGAGCTAGGAGCTAGCATAACAAACACGCAGGTGTTATTATGCAGGATTAATTTGTGGCATATTAAATATAAGCCTGGTTGTGTTGTGGCTAATAGAGTATATATATGTCTTGTGTTTATTTACTGTTGTAGTCATTCCCAGCTGAATATCAGGTCACCCCCGGCTCTTACAGCATCTTCCCTATCTGAATAGCTTCAACTCCCCACTAGTCCTTCACTTGCACTTTACTCATCCACAAATCTTTCATCCTCGCTCAAATTAATGGGGAAATTGTCGCTTTCTCGGTCCGAATCTCTCTCACTTCATGCGGCCATCATTGTAAACAATAGGGAACTTTGCGTATATGTTCAACTGACTACGTCACGCTACTTCCGGTAGGGGCAAGCCTTTTTTTTATCAGATACCAAAAGTTGCAATCTTTATCGTCGTTGTTCTATACTAAATCCTTTCAGCAAAAATATGGCAATATCGCGAAATGATCAAGTATGACACATAGAATAGATCTGCTATCCCCGTTTAAATAAAAAAAATTCATTTCAGTAGGCCTTTAAACTGTCCACCGTGGGTGCCCGAGCTTTCAGCCGCTCTGCCCCACATCTTTGGAACTCATTACCACCAGACCTTCGTAACTTAGACTCAATATCCCTCTTCAAATCAAGACTCAAAACACACCTATTCCTGACTGCTTATTCATTGTAATCATCTTTTCTTCTCTATCTTTGTTGTTAATATTGTTGTTTTTATCCAATTTGATTTTGTACGGTGTCCTTGAGTGCCCAGAAAGGCGCCTTATAATTATTATATAATAATGTATTAGTATTATTATTATTATAAGCCATTGTTTTCGATTATTTAAAAAAAACACCTCAGGAATGTACATGTTAAAAACAACATATTCAAGGATTTCAATCGTGCAACTTGCTGGTATTCAAATTTTGAGTGGACGCCTAATATGAAAGTTTACATAGTGAATATTAAAGTCTTTAAATGTTGTGCTGACGTCACAGCCATGAAAGAGGTCTTACATAAAGGCACAATTCTTAGTGTTTCTATTCACACACATCGCATATTCTCTGTCCGTGGCCACTTTTAATGAAGGTACGTTGCTTATCTACTGCTGAGAATTATTCATTTTGTGTTAAAACCGCTTTAGTTTTTCACGATGCCGGTGTAGTAGAATATTTAGCCACTGTATTACACGGCTTAAAAACAACGTAATTGTTGAACTTCAAAGCAGTACATCCTGGAATAGTTTATGGCGTCCCTACAAATATGGCTTATTGGACGATAGGCTAAATGTTGCCGTTAAATTAGATTAATGTAAAAATGTACGCACACACCATCCTTCACTTCCGGTTGTAGAGAGAAGCAGCCATTTTGTATGCCCCACATCTTCATCTATCTGTACGAGATGGGCGGGTTTATGACATCACGTGGTACAGTAGCTGGTCTAAAATCAGTCAGAAAAGCTTTTCCCATCCACTTTTATCATGTACAACACCACCCGCATCAATATGAACATTCAGTCGTGTGCGAAAGGGGTTTAGGTTGAGTAAAATGTTAAAAGGAGTGTATACATTGCAACTGCGTGTCTTCTCGGTTTGATCCACACCCGCGCCTGTGATTGGTCAATCGTGTGAATGGCACCACAGTTCCTCCAATCAAATGGCGTCATCACAATACGCCATTCCCCCTCCCGCCCCCACCGGTGTTAGAAAACCAGCCAACGACCGTCGCCTTGTGGGAGAATCCATTTTAAAGAGAGCACTCCAGTTGCGTGATTAGCAAATAGGTCTGCGTACTTTACTTTAAACAGCCTTTTCCCCCCCTCAATTGGCAAGTAAGTACATTATTTATGCCTTTGCGTTGCTGTCGTTGCATTTTTTTTGGTAAATTTACAGCGACTATGTGAAATCGTTGATGCGGCCTATGCTGCGTTGCGTAACTGCGAATAATTCGTATGGCCCTGGTTAGTTTTATTTATGTGAAATACATGGCTGTTTTTTAATGTGTGACAAAAGTAGAATGTATTCTAACGTGTTGAGCGTTTAAGCGATAAATATAAAGCAATGTGTATATTTTAAATTTTTTAAACCGTTCAATAGAAGGCCGAACCGTGCCGGTCAAAATGGTGGCAACGCATGCGTTAGCAAAATGGCTACGTTCACTTACGTAACCCCGCTCGATGCACCCCGGCGTTATTGTACCGTCTTGTGTCTTGTGCTAGGTGTATTAACACAAAATGGCCGACGTCGAGCAACAGTACATGGAGACATCAGAAAACGGCCACGAAGTCGACGACGACTTTAGTGGAGGCGACCAGGCCGGAGGAAACGACGACTGCGGCGGCGCAGGGGCCGACGACAACTCGCAGAACGGCGGCACAGAAGGCGGTCAAATCAACGCGAGCAAGGGCGAGGAGGATGCAGGGTGAGTAAAAAAAAAAAGAGAAGACATTTTGTGCTTATTTTTGGGCTGTGAAGCGGCCGCTTTGGTGAGCCACAAGGTTTCTTTGTTCCAGCCGGCCTTTGTTGGCGCCATGTGCAGAGCGGGTGGGGGATGGGCGCTCCGGGAACAAGCTAATCTGTCACGAACCAGTCTAGCATGCTTGCTTCTGAGTGATTAGATCTGCACTTCTGAGTAAATTATGAAGTAAAATAAAGCTAACGAGCGAAAGTAGATTCCTGATCTGGAACATTCTAGGTCAGTGGTTCTTAACCTTGTTGGAGGTACCGAACCCCACCAGTTTCATATGCGTATTCACCTAACCCTTTAGTGAAAAATAAAATGTTGTTTTTTTTCAAATTCCAGACGAAGTTATGTTTTTGGTAACACTTTAGTATGGGGAACATATTCTAAGTAACAGACTTAATTTAGAGTTTTTTGGACAATAGGGGAACATATTCTAAGTAACAAAGACTTAATTTAGAGTTATTTGGTTAGGGTTAGGGCCAGGGTTAGAGATTTAGGGTTATAATAAGGCCATGCCTCTTAAAGCATTAATAAGTACTTAATAATGAGCCAATGTGGTACTTATTTGCATGTTAGTAAGCAACTAATTCATGGCGAATATGTTCCCCATACTAAAGTGTTACCATGTTTTATTACTGGTGCACAAAATGAACCGTGCATCACCTTGTTCAAAGAACAAAACCAACACAGTGCATGAACTCACAACAAATTACACACCTGCAAACCAGTCGGCTGTTTTGCATGAAGAGGTGCATGTTAAATGTCAATTAAGGAATGACAGGGTGCGTCATATGAAATTTTACCTACTAAAGCAGTGGTTCTTAACCTTGTTGGAGGTACTGAACCCCACCAGTTTCATATGCGCATTCACCGAACCCTTCTTTAGTGAAAAAATGAAATGTTTTTTTGTTTTTTTTTAATTCAAGACAGTTATGTTTTTGGTAACACTTTAGTATGGGGAACATATTCTAAGTAACCAAAACTTAATTTAGAGTTTTTTGTACACTAGGGGAACATATTCTAAGTAAAGAAGACTTATTAGTTATTGGGTTAGGGCCAGGGTTAGTAGTTTAAGGTTATAAGGCCATGCCGCTTAAAGCATTAATAAGTACTTAATGACTAGTTAAGAGCCAATATGTTACTAATTTGCATGTTAATAAGCAACTAATTAATGGTGAATATGTTCCCCATACTAAAGTGTTACCATGTTTTATTACTGGTGCACAAAATGAACCGTGCATGAACATCACCTTGTTCAAACAACAAAACCAACACAGTGCATGAACTCACAACAAATTACACACCTGCAAATCAGTGTGACTTCTGCTGTTGCCGTATCCGTAATACGCCCGATAGGGAGGAGTTTTAATTTACACGATGAGTTGGGTGTGTCTTGACCTCCGCCGAACCCAGGTTAAGAACCACTGTTCAAGGTGTACACCCCCATTTTCCCAGTCCCATCCCCCAACCCATACACGCAGGGATGGAAAAAGCCTCAATTGACCGTAATGTTTTGTTTCTATTCAGGAAAATGTTTGTTGGTGGCCTTAGCTGGGACACAACCAAGAAGGATCTCAAAGATTACTTCTCCAAGTTTGGCGAGGTGTCAGACTGCACCATTAAAATCGACCAGACAACAGGCCGGTCACGAGGCTTTGGCTTTATTCTTTTTAAGGAGCCTGCTAGCGTAGATAAGGTGAGCAGAGAACCTTGTTTTAATTTTTAAAAATAATACAAATATTTACTCACTTTGCATGCATTGGTGACTAAATCATGCATGTGTGAATTTCTTTCACAAACAAAAGTGATAATTGTTTATATTGTTTACTTATAGGTTCTGGAACAGAAGGAGCACAGGCTGGACGGGCGACAGATTGACCCCAAGAAAGCTATGGCCATGAAGAAGGACCCAGTCAAGAAGATCTTTGTGGGGGGCCTTAACCCAGACACTGCAAAGGATGTCATTGAGGACTACTTTAAAACATTTGGAGAGGTATGACCAGAGTCCTTTTACAGCAGAGATTGAATCCATCATGTAGTTGTCGACTGAACTCTTCAATCTTGTCCTTGTTTAGATTGAAACAATTGAGCTTCCTCAAGACCCAAAGACTGAGAAAAGAAGAGGTTTTGTATTCATCACATACCAGGAAGAGGGTCATGTGAAGAAAGTCATGGAGAAAAAATACCACACTGTCGGTGGAAGCAAGGTGAGCCCGTGTGTTCTAATGTTGGACTGTTCTGTGGGTCTATGATGTGCTAATGTGGTTTGTTCTGTTGCAGTGTGAAATTAAGATAGCCCAACCCAAAGAGGTCTACCAGCAGCAGCAGTATGGTGCTCGTGGATTCAGCGGTGGTCGCGGAGGCAGGGGAGGCCGTCCAGGTAAGAATCCTTTCAAATAAGTGCTTTGCCAGGTTTTGGTGATGTGAAAGAGTACCAAAGCTCTATTTTGTTTGTTTTTTGTAGGTCAGGGCCAGAACTGGAATCAAGGTTACAACAACTACTGGAACCAGGGAGGAGGAGGAGGCGGAGGCGGATACAACCAGGGCTATGGCTATGGACAGCAAAGCTATGGCGGCTACGGTGGTGGCTATGGCGGCTATGACTACTCTGCTGGTTATTACGGCTATGGGGGTGGCTACGATTACAGTAAGCGATAAGTGCCCCCGGGGGAAAGACTGAATTGGAGAAGCTTATTTTCTTGGTCCTCCTTGTTGTACAGAACTCAGTCCCTTTTTCTCTTGTCCTCCAGACCAGGGCAATACAAGCTATGGGAAAACTCCAAGACGTGGCCACCCGAGTAGCTACAAGCCATACTGATCACACGTAGTGCAGGTATGCATTTTTGCATCATCCATGGTAGTATGAGATTATAGCTCGTACCATTGGTGCCTTTTTGACCCTCCCCTCTCCCAAAAAAATCCTCATCTACTCTTAATTCCATTCCAACATTGTGGTGGGGGCTAGGGTAGCTTGTTTTGATGGGGGTCTGGATCCATTCCACCTATCATCACCCTAAGATGCATCCCTACAAACACTACTTGATCGATACGGGTTGAGCTGGTGGTGGTTAAGAATAGGACGTTTCACCTAGGTGTAATTGCTTTCGGTTCAAAGTCTTGTCTATTCACCGATCTGTTTAACTCATTCATGCAACTGTTTTTGTCTTTGTAACTGCTTAAATTTGGTTTATTCTCAGTAACGTTAAGCAACGTGTTTCTCTCTTAAGGTCTAACGTAAATAAGAAAAAGAGATCCATGGTCAGACCACAGCGACCTTGGGCTCTGGCTTTTCCTTTGGAGTTGGCAGAAAATTTGGACTCATGCTCCATTTGTACAGATCAAGTGAGGAACTGGGGAAGCAAATGTCACTTTTCCACTTTTATTTTATATTGTTTTGTGTCCATTTACATTTCCAGTGATGGAAGTGTTATTTTTACTGTACTTTTTGGTACCTTTTGAATCTAATGTATTGTATGGTTGTATTTTTACATGTCTACTGGATTTACAAACAAAACAGCAAGAGCTTTTAAAGCTCACAAATAAAACAAATTAGGCTTTTTTTTTTCCAGTGTACTAGATCTTTAGTTATGTTCCCCCTGTGCTGGGTGTTGGATACAAGTTGCATGGGTGAGACAAAACAAAGGATTGAAACTAAAGGGTTCATTGTAAACGTGTAATGAATGTTTGCAGATGGCTTGGTAAAAAGACAACCAGCATCTTTTTTTTTTTTTTTTTTTTTTTTTTTTCATTTTGTTTTTTGGCTTTTAAGGAGTTTCTTCCCCGTTCGTGTTTGCAATTTTTAAGTGGCTTTACTAGTGTAACTCAACTGAACGCAAGCCTGTTAAATGTAAGAGGGTATTTCCCTCTCTCACTGGATACTCATTCCTCTAGTGTCTTGGGCAAATTGGTAGAAATAAACTTTTGATTTATATTACAAATGGATCTTACTGTTATTATTTGTAAAGATAATGTTAACTGTATTGATTGTACTGTTAAATGGCTTGCTCAATATAGCTGGAGTAATGTGAACATCGCGACGGATGCCCCTTTTGGAAGCTGCGGGAGAGGGCTTCACCACCTGCAGTGTTAAATGTCATCCCCCTAGATGTGAAACTGCAATACTTGAACATAAGTAGTGTGAGTGTGGTCGGGTAAGTGCTTATATTTAATAATGTGCATTGAAAAGATTTGTCTGAGCAGTACTGATACAAGAAATTTATTTTTTTAATGTTGCTAATTATTTATATATAAAAAAAAACAATTTACTTGCATATTTGTTACACAATCTGCAAAGGTAACAGTAGTGTAGAAATGTCTTAGGGCAGTTCCTTCAAATGGACTCTGCATACTGTGACAGTATTGCAAAATGGCAGCTGATTCCTATGGAAACCAATTAAACAATGTTTACATCACAGGATTAAAACCCTTTCAGTATATGCCTTGAGGTTCCTAAATGCAGTGAGGTCAGGAAATGGCAGCACATCTGCTAATAAGTCGTCTCTACCTCTGAACTATGAATGTGACCATCTGACAATGTCTGAACACATTAAAACATTTTCTACAGGATTCAACGCACCTTTCATTAGATGTCTTCCTTTTCTAGTTTCACATCAGTGGCTGGCTTCCATGTCTGGGAAGTAACATTTAAGTGTGAAAAAGGTTGCGAAAGTTGAACGTGACAATTTTGTCAACCTGTGAGAATGCGGTCGATACATTGCACCACCAGCTCAGCGTCCTCCATACTGAAGCACATGGGAGGTTTAAACTTCACCACGCTGTCCCAGGGGCCGTCTGTACTCACACAGATGCGATCCTCCAATTTAAGCCTAAACTACAAACAGTTAAATCAACAATATTTAAAAGGCACATTTTCTGTATGTTACCTTTTAACCACTTGTGCTGCAGCTTTAGTGGCAGGTGTCAGGAGTTGTCTGTCTTCAACCAGCTCAACTCCAACAAAAAGTCCCTCTCCTCTGTTCAGATGGATCAGGGTGTTACATATATTAAAATAGGCATTTTGAATTATAGTCAAAATTGTCTATGCTACTTTTACCTCAGAATCTCAAGATCAGTGCTTCAAACTTCAATCACAATGCTTGGCTCTCCAATGACTAACAATAGCATGCAGTAGTATAGTAAAACTAAGTATTCATTAAGAACAATGAGGTATTTTTTAAAAGCATATTCATCATTACTATCATTACAGTTTGAACATGAACACTTTGAATATGTGAAAGTAACACTAATCAAGTAATTCTTTGATGTACCACTAGATGGAGCCTATGTACTGGTAGTGGTACACGTACTACAGTTTGAGAACCACTGCTCTAAATTCATTACATACGACTGCATACTTTCTAATCTGTAGATGCATCTTTATTAATACTCCTTTGCAGTGCCATTACCTTACGTCTCCAATAATTTGATGTCTGGTTTTAAGCGTTGACAGCAAATCCTTAAGATGTGTGCCAACCCTTGTGGCATTTCCTCTCAAGTCTTCTTTTTCTATGACGTCAAGGACGGCTAGACCGATGGCACATGACACCGGATTACCGCCAAACTGCAACAACAAAAAAAGCATGCACAAACAAATGCATTCAGCTTCTTATTGTTCTGACTTGATAATATGACTGATAATGTAATGATCAGAGCCTATTCACATTTTCTGTATCAAACATGAATACAGGGTTCTGTCATTCTAGTCATGTTTGTATTTTTATATACAAGCACTGCACTATTGAAAGATACATAAGATGAACAATTTTTGATTCCAGGGAGCAAACATGGAACTGAAACTAACATAGCCCCGTATCAAACATGAATACAGGGTTCTGTCATTCTAGTCATGTTTGTATTTTTATATACAAGCACTGCACTATTGAAAGATACATAAGATGAACAATTTTTGATTCCAGGGAGCAAACATGGAACTGAAACTAACATAGCCCCTGGTTTAAAGTGTTGGTCTTTAAGTGCTTCATAAGCTAAGAACATCCATCCATTTTCATTGACACAATTAGGGGCCAACACACTGTATTGAAACACTCCAAACATTCCCACTTGCAATGCCACACTAAAGCCGACATACCGTATTGAAATACTCCACACCGTTGTCAGTGAAAGCTCCAGCTATCTCCGCCGTAGTCACCACACACGCTACAGGATGCCCGTTGCCCATGGGTTTGCCCATGGTCACTATGTCCGGGCAGAAATCTGCACCTTGCAGCTGAAAAGCCCAAAAGTGACTCCCCGTGCGTCCGAAGCCTGTCTGCACCTCGTCTGCCACGAACACTCCACCTGCTGTGCGCACGTACCTGTGTGGAGCATGAGCAGTAAGTGTCTCGATCACACTGCTAATAACCATGTAGACCTACTCTGCAACTTTGGCTGAGTAGCCTTGGGGCAAAACGAGTTGTCCTCCCACGCTCGGCATGGATTCAGCAAAGAAGGCCGAAATCTATAGGAGGGGACGTTGTTAGATGAGCATTGATACGTTGTGACTTGTTGACTACATCACCTTTCGACCTTTGAGGTGCACCTCCTCTATCAAGTCTTTGACTGTATCGGCATACGCTTGTCCTGGATCGGGCTTGTCTTTGTACACACCTCTGTAGGTGTCCGGTAAAGGGGCCTGGTGGGGTCAATACCATTAATAAGAGATTTTATGGAACTGCGGTATTTCACTCACCACATGGACCCATTCTTTTTGTCCGGTCAGTTTCCGGAACTTGTACGGACTGATGTCGATGAGGGATTTGAGATGACCGTGGTAGGCACTGAAAAGAGACAGGTTGACGTTTAAAAACGTGTGATCTGAGGAGATGAACGTGATTTATTAAAAAGGGGAAGCATCACTGGTCGAGAACGATGACGTCCTCGTGTTGGGTGTACTGCTGGGCCAAGCGCAGAGCCAGGTCATTGGCCTCGGACCTGTGAGAACACAGGTTGTTTATCAGTGATGTTCTGACTAGAAATATTTGTTTCTCGGGCTCAAGATTCTGAAAACGGGCAGCATTACATCATCATTGGCCTCGGAGCTGTGAGAACACAGGTTATCAGTGATTTTTTTGTTTCTAAGGCTCAGATTCTGAAAATGGCAACATGACCTACGACTTGCAGCAATCACAATGGTTTCATTTATTACTGCAATGGCCCACGTTGCTGACGCAAAACCTACCCGGAGTTGACAAAGTAGAAGACAGAGAGTCTGTCGGGCAAGGTGGCAGCCAGGCGGTCTGCATACAGGACTAAGTTGTCGTGCAGGAATCTGGTGTTGGTGTTCAGAAGGTCCATTTGTTCTGATGCAGCCTTTGTAACACTGGGGTGGCAGTGGCCCACTACAGTTAAAAAAAAAGCAAGTGGGGTTTAATAAAAAGATGCCACTAGATGGCAGGAGTGTGACAATGTTTTTTTTTTTTAAACTGAAAAATGTTGATCGCAGTACATTTACCGTGATGGACATTGCTGATACAGTCCAAATAGCGCTGGCCGTTCTCGTCAAAAAGATATTGTCCCCTCGCCCTCACGATCTTAACCGGATCGTCTGAATAAAAAAGTTTGCACGATTGCCTGCAATCAAATACAATGTCAAGACAGTTATCACGTGACACGAAAAAAAGTGTCAGTTACATACTTTAATAAAAAAAAAGCAGTTACCCGATTAACCTTCTCCTCATTGCCAGGGTGTTGTCTTTGCTGAGGAGGATTGACGCCATGTCTCGTAACGGGTGGGTTTATTTTAAAAATACTCGGTCCGGTCTTGGAACGCTCTGCGCATGTGTACAAACCACGTCAGCTATTAGTGTTTTTGTCTTCACAGGTGAGCGAAATGGATCAACATTACACGCCAGTTTCCTTTAGTGTATACGCTAAGTTACGTTATGCTTTTTTTTTTTTTTTTTTTTTTTTAACATTTTGATCGTAATAATTTGTTTAAAGGTGTTTGGATTCTTACACTTCCGCCTTCGACGTCGACTCGTAATGGAGTGGTCCAACTGGGGTGGATACGTGCGGGCGAATAAAAAAAACATGTTTCTCAAAGCTAAAAAAAACATCAAAAAGTAGTCGCGAGTCACGTATAAAACTTGTATTGTAAAAAAGATGTGCTCGTAATATCCGCTGCGGGTGACATTTGGAGACTCTACCACCCGCCCTTCCTGTAATGGTATCGCCCAGAAGCTATATAAACCCTCGGCTTGGCGACGCTCATCCGGTGCACTGAGCAGCCTCGGTTGCTAAGGAACCGCCAAACGAAGGTAATGCATCAGGACAGCTGTGTAGCACGCTAGCTTGCAATAACTTAAGCTGCCGCGGACGTGCTTATTCAAACTTGTCACCTGTGTTGTTACTCTCTTATTTATCACATGAACACTTTATGTGCGGTGTCAATTTGCTAATTAATAGTAAACAGGCCGACTAGCTCAAAGAAGTGTTACCCCCATAGCATGCTAGCTCGCTAAACTATGTCGTATTGCTGAGCTAACTTCTGATTATAAGCGCACATAAATCGTGTTGTGACACGACTAGTATGTTTGATGTATGGAGTGATATTCAGTCCCGTTGTCAGAAGCAGTCAGTCTAGTTAATGGTGTACTATTTTGTAATAAACTCGTTTGACAGTATGTTATTGTGAAGGCTAATTATGCAAAGCTCGATCAAACTAGTGTGTATTGGTTGCAACATAGCTCATTGGTGTCAAAATGAAGTTATTTTAGGGTGTTTGTATGCCTACTCCCTGCAGGCCACATCTGACTGCCAACAACAAGTGTTGAATCACACCATATTTGCTACTTGCATGTTGGAACCAATCTTAAAACACTTTACTGGCTGCATTGAAGGAGTGGTAGAAATAACCATCAACTGTCGCATTTGAATCTAACGTTTGGTTTTGGCTGTATGCAACCATTTGCTTAGGTATGGTATCTTTTTTTAATGGAGCTGTGCAAAGGTTCTCTTGCATGCAACAGAGGATTTAGTCTTTATTTGCACATCCCCAAAAAAAGACTTTGAATATACCCAGCTTTGCCATAGTAATATAAATGCTGGGGACTTGGTCATTATTCCTTTGTACCCTTTGCAAAGATTCTATGGCATGCTACCAGCCTCTATCCCCATTCATTTTCCCTCACACTTCCCCCATTCTCTCCCTTTCCTTCTCTCCCTCCCCCTTCTTCACAAGTCACAACTGCTGTTATCTGTTTAGTATAACTCCCCCATTTTTGCCCCAACACTTTCCATTTGGAACTTACTCTGTATGTTCTATGCCATGCATGACAAATAGTTTGTACATTTTTATATACCAATAACAGACTGCAGTGCTCACTTGCTATGTGAACATGATGGAATGTGAAGTGTTTCTTTGTTCTGGTTGTCCTCGTGTCCGTGTGTGCTCTCTGCTTTTGTGAACATGAACTTCTGCTCGTGGCCTGCCGGAGACTCACTTTTTCAGTGGGACATGTATGCAGGTTTTCATTCTGTCAGGGACTAAAAGGTCCTATAAACTATGCCATAACCCCTATACCACCGTTGTTACTTTAAACAATGATAATGTTTCATACTGATCTATTGCCTCGTCCATACAGGTGGGACCACGATGACGACGACTGGAAGTAATTGAAGTGTGGAGAGGACACGCCATGCCAGGTGTCTGACCCAACAGTTCCTGGATCATAGCTGCCATTATGGTGACACTTATCACAGAGCAGCTCCGAAAGCAAAGTTTGGAAGAGCCTTATCACAAGGCTTTCAATGGGAACGTGGTATGTAATTTGTTTCTATTACGGTTCAGTTCACTTTGATACTGTGCACATTTTATTACATTTGCATTCTGAGACTCTCTCAAATATCCAACTCGAACTGCAACAGATGTCTCCATAATTTGTTGATAGCGAATTTTAATGATTAGGTTGTGGTACCGGAATTCATTTCCGTAACAACACAGGTGCTGACGTAAACCGTAGTAACCAGACCAAAAAACTACAAGGAGTCAGGGCTTACACACTAAGCAGGTTTTTTAGGGCCACAATGACTATTACGACGATCGGTCACTTGAGTAGCTGATCATCCAAGTGGTCTGCAGGTGTTTGTTGTTCTACTTTGACGGACTAAATGACCTCGTGGGCACAATTATACGTTCTCTGCTGAACTTATAATCAGCTGTGAGTCAACATGTTTTTTGTAATACTTTTAGTTCAGTTTAGCAGCATCAGGGCGGCCGCCATTCAAAAGCCCATAAAGACAATTGCTCATTTAGCATCGCTTTAAACGCCGTCATGGTGACAAATTGACAGCCCTATTTATAAAATGACCAAACTATTTAAGTTCATATTGAAGCCAAACCTTTTCCCTAAAGATATCATGTTTAAAAACATTGTTAAAAAAAAAAGGTTTTGCCAATTTTTTGCGTTTTGTTTACTTTTTCAAATAATGCCGAAGAGCCAAAACAGCATTGCATTGCCGTCACTGCGGTAGCGATATCGAACACTTTGCTTTTCACATGGACCTCTCAACCTATTTTTTTTTTACCTTTTCATATACACTTTGCACATTATCTGCAATATAAACACATGACTATTTAACATGGGCAGCACGGTGGAACAAGGGTTAGTGCGTCTGCCTCATAATATTAAGGTCCTGGGTTCGATCCTGTGCTCGGGATCTTTCTGTGTGGAGTTTGCATGTTCTCCCCGTGACTGCGTGGGTTCCCTCCGGGTACTCCGGCTTCCTCCCACCTCCAAAGACATGCACCTGGGGATAGGTTGATTGGCAACACTAAATTGGCCCTAGTGTGTGAATGTGAGTGTGAATGTTGTCTATCTGTGTTGGCCCTGCGATAAGGTGGCGACTTGTCCAGGGTGTACCCTGCCTTCCGTCCCGATTGTAGCTGAGACAGGCTCCAGTGCCCCCCGCGACCCGAAGGGAATAAGCGGTAGAAAATGGATGGATGGATGGACTATTTAACATACTGCATTGAACTGAATTGCAGACGTATTTGTGTTCATTGTTTGTACGTGATTATCAATATAAGTGAAGTGAAATATATTTATATAGCGCTTTTATCTAGAGACTCAAAGCACCTTACATAGTGTAAACCCATTATCTACAGTACATCTTTAAGCTACATTTAAAGAAGTGTGGATGGCACTGAGAGTGGGTTGGTTAAGTGTCTTGCCCAGGGACACAGCGGCAGTGACGAGAATGGCGGAAGCGGGGATTGAACCTAAAACCCTTTACAAGCCACCCCTAAATACAAATCTTTACATATGTTATAAAATGTTAGTACATTATTTCTTAATATCTGCATTTTTGTTGGTTGTATCTTTTATGCACTCACTCAGGCTCCCATGGCCAAATGTACTTTTAGTCACCAAAAGTAATGGTTCCGGGCCTGGCTGTCTTAAGTAAATTTCCACAAATTATGGATTTATGGAACATTTATATTACTAGATCATAAAGAACCTGTTTACCACAGCTTGTGATATTAAGAAAGCCTCTGAGACATGATATAACACCCTCATAGTCGCCTTCACAAGCTGCAAACTTCAAAAAGCGATCTGGCGAGGGACGACTGTTTTACCATACCACGAGGCTGGTCAGCCCTGGGCCCTAGCATAATACATAACCAATATTAAAGACCCAAATGGGGCCCCCAAACAAAATCTTCTTTAGGACCACAAAAAGCCCCGGGCGAAGTTAACTAAACAGATAATGGTGAGCATCCTGTCAAATGCTTCACTTAAAGGCCTACTGAAAGCCACTACTACTGACCACGCAGTCTGATAGTTTATATATCAATGATGAAATCTTAACATTGCAACACATGCCAATACGGCCGGGTTAACTTATAAAGTGCAATTTTAAATTTCCCGCGAAACTTCCGGTTGAAAACGTCTATGTATGATGACGTATGCACGTGACGTCAATCGTTGAAACGGAAGTATTCGGACCCTATTGAATCAAATACAAAAAGCTCTGTTTTCATCTCAAAATTCCACAGTATTCTGGACGTCTGTGTTGGTGAATCTTTTGCAATTTGTTTAAAGGCCTACTGAAATGATTTTTTAAAATTTAAACGGGAATAGCAGATCCATTCTATGTGTCATACTTGATCATTTCGCGATATTGCCATATTTTTGCTGAAAGGATTTAGTAGAGAAAATCGACGATAAAGTTCGCAACTTTTGCTCGCTGATAAAAAAAAGCCTTGCCTGTACCGGAAGTAGCGTGACGTCACAGGAGCTAGTATTCCTCACAATTCCCCGTTGTTTACAATGGAGCGAGAGAGATTCGGACCGAGAAAGTGAGGATTACACCATTAATTTGAGCGAGGATGAAAGATTCGTAGATGAGGAACGTTACAGTGAAGGACTTGAGAGGCAGTGATGGACGTATCTTTTTTCGCTCTGACCGTAACTTAGGTACAAGCTGGCTCATTGGATTCCACACTCTCCTTTTTCTATTTTGGATCACGGATTTGTATTTTAAACCACCTCAGATACTATATCCTCTTGAAAATAAGAGTCGAGCACGCGAAAGTGACTTTTATCTCCAAGACAATACATCGGTGACACACTTAGCTACTGAGCTAACGTGCTAGCATCGTTCTCAAATGAAGATAGGAACAAAATAAATAAACCCCTGACTGGAAGGATATACAGAAGAGCAAAAATACTATTAAACCATGTACATGTAACTACACGGTTAAAAATTCTCAGCCTGGTAAGGCTTAACCATGCTGTTGCTAACGACACTAAGGCTAATTTAGCAACTTAGCAACCGGAACTCACAGAACTATGTACTCTCTCCTTTTTCTATTGTGGATTACGGATTTGTATTTTAAACCACCTCGGATACTATATCCTCTTAAAAATGAGTCGAGCACGCGAAATGGACATTTAAAGTGACTTTTATCTCCAAGACAATACATCGGTGACACACTTAGCTACTGAGCTAACGTGATAGCATCGTTCTCAAATGAAGATAGAAACAAAATAAATAAACCCCTGACTGGAAGGATAGACAGAAGAGCAAAAATACTATTAAACCATGTACATGTAACTACGGTACACGGTTAAAAATTCTCAGACTGGTAAGGCTTAACAATGCTGTTGTTAACGACACTAAGGCTAATTTAGCAACTTAGCAGCCGGACCTCACAGAACTATGAAAACATTAGCGCTCCACCTACACCAGCCAGCCCTCATCTTCCCATCAACAGCCGTGCTCACCTGCGTTCCAGCGATCGACGGCGCGACGAAGGACTTCATCCGTGGGTTGGGCGGCAAGCATCGGCTAGGCGTCTTCTATCAGGGTAAGTAGTCCTTGTTGTGTTGCTGTAAGTATTGTACTTAGCCGCTAAGACACCGATCGATCCCACCTACAACGTTCTTCTTTGCAGCCTCCATTGTTCATTAAACAAATTGCAAAAGATTCACCAACACAGATGTCCAGAATACTGTGGAATTTTGTCGAAGAAAACAGAGCTTTGTGTATTGTGTCCAATAGGGCTCAAACACTTCCGTGCATTTTATGACGTCACGCGCATAAATCATATCCAAAGGAGATTTTCAACCGGAAGTGTGGCGGGAATTTTAAAATTGCACTTTATAAGTTAACCCGGCCGTATTGGCATGTGTTGCAATGTTAAGATTTCATCATTGATATATAAACTATCAGACTGCGTGGTCGGTAGTAGTGGCTTTCAGTAGGCCTTTAATGAACAATGAAGACTGCAAAGAAGAAAGTTGTAGGTGGGATCGGTGTATTAGCGGCGGACTACAGCAACACAACCGGGAGGACTTTGAGATGGATAGCAGACGCGCTAGCCGCCGACCTCACCTTGACTTCCTCCGTCTCCGGGCAGCCGACCGCATCTGTGATCGGGTGAAGTCCTTCGTCGCGCCGTCGATCGCTGGAACGCAGGTGAGCACGGGTGTTGATGAGCAGATGAGGGCTGGCGTAGGTGGATAGCTAATGTTTTTAGCATAGCTCTGTGAGGTCCTGTTGCTAAGTTAGCTTTAATGGCGTCGCTAGCAACAGCATTGTTAAGCTTCGCCAAGCTGGAAAGCATTAACCTTGTAGTTACATGTCCATGGTTTAATAGTATTGTTGATTTTACTGTCTATCCTTCCAGTCAGGGGTTTATTTATTTTGTTTCTATCTGCATTTAAGCCCGATGCTATCATGTTAGCTCTGCAGCTAAAGAGCTTCGCCGATGTATTGTCGTGGAGATAAAAGTCACTGTGAATGTCCATTTCGCGTTGTCGACTCTCATTTTCAAGAGGATATAGTATCCTAGTGGTTTAAAATACAAATCCGTGATCCACAATAGAAAAAGGAAAAAGTATGGAATCCAATGAGCCCTTGTACCTAAGTTACGGTCAGAGCGAAAAAAGATACGTCCTGCACTGCACTCTAGTCCTTCACTCTCACGTTCCTCATCCACGAATCTTTCATCCTCGCTCAAATTAATGGGGTAATCGTCGCTTTCTTGGTCCGAATCGCTCTCGCTGCATTGAAAACAATGGGGAAATGTAAGGAGCCTTTCAACCTGTGACGTCACGCTACTTCCGGTACAGGCAAGGCTTTTTTTTTATCAGCGACCAAAAGTTGCGAACTTTATCGTCGATGTTCTCTACTAAATCCTTTCAGCAAAAATATGGCAATATCGCGAAATGATCAAGTATGACACATAGAATGGATCTGCTATCCCCGTTTAAATAAAAAAAAATCATTTCAGTAGGCCTTTAAAGTACTGTAATGTTGGCAGAATATCGATGAGGCAAAATGGCACAAGTCAGCCTTTTATTGGCATGCACAAAAACAGCTGTAGTTCTTGGAGTCAGATGCAATCCACACTTTCAACACCGCCAACACGCTTCCTAAAACGTCTTCCTTCCCAAGCTGGCTCCAACCCAGTGTGCAAACGTTACTGCCCCCTAAAGGTCATCCTCTGAATCACAGCTCAGAAGCCGTCACAACGCTTGCTGTACTGTCACTGTAAGATCTTGCACATTGTCTGTGTTCTGCATTGCTGCTGGTTTTGCTGTGATTATGTCTTGGAGATTTTATTTCATATTGGTAAATATATGACTTTGTTATAATTGTATTTATATCATTGAATTATTTAAAAATTGCCATTCTGTTCAAACTTGGCTGTCAGAAAATGTAAAAATATTCGGCATCAATAGCACAGCTCCACATAACATTAGCACAGCTGCACATGACAGTGGTGAGCCAATGATAACGCAGGACACGCAATGCTAACAACACCGGTAATGCCCGCAGCTGTCTTGGCTGCAACTCTCGAGTTGTGTTTCCAGAACAACACACAAGACAATTACCCTTGCATGTATTGTCCGTGTTTTAGTGGCCTGCTTGGAGGATCCTCCGGGCAACTGTTGTCTAGTTGCGCTCCTCCTCCACCTTCCTTGCGTCTTATTACAATGACTGGCAGAAAAGTGAACATTGTTCAATTAGCTTTGGCTTCATTCGCAAGCACCTGAAGACACATGACATGTTTGCCCATCTGTCATTGTTCATCCTGCTAAGCAAACATAAGGGTTTACCATACTGCGAAGAACTGAACTGTACTGTCTGGTACTAGAAAGATACAGTAGCTGTACTTGTCAGTGGTGTTTTTGTAACGATGTCTTTTGTTTCCAGACGCTACCTGCATTAGGCTCCAGCCCCACTATCTCCTGGAGAGCATGCAAGTCCACCCAAGGCAAGTGCAGCGGATTGATCTGCTGCATGTTGAGACCTTTCTCATTTTGTCGTCTTTTGGCATTTTCAGAGAGCAGCGTTGCTACGCAGCCACTATTCAAAGCCGAACCTCTGGATGCAACGTGTGGACTGGACTCCACGTGGCCTTGCCAAGTGGGAAAACCTCTCCACGGAGCTGAGGTTTCCATTGCAAACGAGGCTTTCCAGAGCTCCCCTCCTCCACCGCCTCCTAAACGTCACTGTCGCTCCCTCTCTGTACCAGAGGATCTCTCCCGGTGCCGCTCCACATGGCATCCTAGTGCATCCAAAGTTTGGACCCCAGTAGAACGTGCCAGTCAAAGCGTAGGAACATCTAATGTAGGCTCTGGAGACGGCTTGTTGCCTCTCTGTGGTCCCAGGACCTTCTCTAAGTCGTCCTCTTTACATTCCTCCTCGAGCCCCACTTTCTTTAGCTTAGCACTGTCTGCGGACTCTCCACTGCCATGGAGCTTTCCGTGGGACCCGTGTGAATCACCAAAAACAGCTTGCTCTTCATCACTGGCCACCACTTCCTCGTGCTCCTCGTCACCGACGCCCCTCTCGGGCCACTTGGTGCTGCACCGCCGCTACTCCCTCTCTCCTTTGCAAGTTTTGAATACGTCCATGTTGGCCCAGCACCCTCGGGCAGCACATGCTGTGGGCATGGAGGGCCCTGCCTTGTCTCCTTCTCCCACGTCAGCCTGCAGCACGCCATCCTCCTCTCGACGCGACCCGCACCCAGCACTGCCACGATGCCACTCGCAGCCCTGCGACATGCGCAAACCTCGCTTGAAGAGGCGCCATGACCCAGATGTGTTACCTGGCCCGAGGCCAGGGCTCGACTTCAGCAAGATGACACAGGTTAGCTCATTTTGCTCTTTGCCATACAGTATTAATGGTGCCGGTAATTGGGGTTTAAGGTCATAGGGTTTTCCCACCCCAGATTATAACCTGACTTCACTAAACACATCTGGGGAACATTTGGTTTGAAAATATTGTGCAAACTGCAGTTTTTCATTCGGTTTAAAGCAGGGATGCCAAAGTCAAGGCCTGCGAATGAATTATCTATGGCCCCCGGTAGGGCTGGGCGATATGGCCTTTTATTAATATCTCAATATTTTTAGGCCATGTCACGATACATGATATATATCTGGATATTTTTGCCTTAGCCTTGAATGAACACTTGATGCATATAATCACAGCAGTATGATGATTCTATGTGTCTACATTAAATCATTCTTGTTTATACTGCATTAATATATGTTCATTTTAAACTTTCATGTAGAGAGGGAAATAACTAAGTCAATTGACCAAAAGTGTATTTATTAAACAGTTATTAAGCAGTGGCACAAACATTCATGTCATTTCAAAACAAAGTGCAAGATTGTCAGAGACATTTTAAAACAAGCTATTAGTGCGCTTTTGTGCATGATGTCACTAAGATGACATATCAAAACAACACTAAATTAAAGTGTACTTTTTGTACAGAACGCCACTATAATAGTTAAAAACAAATAAAGTGCACTTTTGTGCATTATGTCACACAAGATATTTCAACCACTGTCAAATAAAAATGAGCTGCATAATAGGTTCCTGCGGACGTTATCTCCTTCGGTTGTTGACTTTTTTTTTTTCATACGGTGTTGATGTGGAAATAGTTGCTTCGGCATTTTGTTGGTGTGGCACCGGCCGGAGATGTTGACATGCAGAGTTTCAAGTGGGGTTGGGTAGTGAAGTGAAGTGAATTACATTTATACAGCGCTTTTTCTCAAGTGACTCAAAGCGCTTTACATTGCGAAACCCAATATCTAAGTTACATTTAAACCAGTGTGGGTGAAGTGTCTTGCCCAAGGACACGACGGCAGTGACTAGGATGGCGGAAGCGGGGATCGAACGTGCAACCCTCAAGTTGCTGGCCGCTCTACCAACCGAGCTATACCAATCGTTTGAATTCGAACGATTCCGATTCTTTGTTTCGATTCCGATTCCTGACGATTCTCGATTCCGATTCTTTTAAGAGGCCGGGTCAAAAAAAAGTTTAGGATATTTTAAATGAGCTAGCTAACCTACAGTCTTTCTGAATGAAATAGTCTGACATTCTCCATCAATTTTAATTCTATTAACTTTTTATGAACTTTACTATAAATTCCTCACAGGGCTGTTTTCAACTAGAATATAAATATCAAATCTATGAACTTGAATATAAATATTATAAATTATGAATACATTTTCCCAGGGGTACACTTTCCTCAAGAGAGCTTTATTTTTTAAAACCTCATGAAAACACCTCTACACATAAGTGTATGATGCTGCAGGAAACCTCATGAAAACACCTTTACACATAAGTGTATGATGCTGCAGGAAACCTCATGAAAACACCTTTACACATAAGTGTATGATGCTGCAGGAAACCTCATGAAAACACCTTTACACATAAGTGTATGATGCTGCAGGAAACCTCATGAAAACACCTTTACACATAAGTGTATGATGCTGCAGGAAACCTCATGAAAACACCTTTACACATAAGTGTATGATGCTGCAGGAAAGAGCACATCGCGGAGCCTGGCTAGCAGGTTGTAAATTGTCCATGAAATAATACGCGGGCTAATTTGTTAGCTGCCTCAACGTTGGTGCAAAACACATTATTTATTGCATATATATTGTTTTACTTACCGGATTCGGACTGCAGTGCAGTCACCGAGGTGCCAGGCTGGGCGTCGAAGCCAGAGGAAGAGGCAGAGGAGGACAGTCGGGACACGCATTTATTTGTACTCCATGAAGTCGGAGGTGCTTCATCATGTTCGACGTGCACCCTCCTAAGCACGAAACAGTCCTGTCGCACGTGTTACATTTAGCCGATATTTCATTTTTTTTAGTAAAGTTAAGCCACACTTTCGACCGCAGACGCCCGCTATCCATGCTTGACTGACTCGCTCGGCTGCATAGGCTCGGCTATGCTAACACTTCCGGCGGTGGGCGCTTCTTTGTTGGTGTTCAGCGGCTTCTTCTTCCGGTCGGCGGACTTATTCTTTTTTTCCGGTCGGCGGACTGGGTATCGAAACTAGGAATCGAAATTTAAACTTTTGAACGATTCCGGAGAGAATCGGAAAGTTAGTCCCGGGTTCCAATCGATACTCGATACCCAACCCTAGTTTCAAGCACTCCTTATTCTCTAGCGGGTGACTTTTCAAATGATGCTACACATTAGCACTGCTGCTACTTTTTGTAGCAACACTTTTGCTGCATAAATGTTGAACATATTCCCACTTGAAGCCAAACCACCGCCAGACGATGGACCCCGTGTTGTTTTTCTTGGGAATTAATTCTTCCTCCATTTGTTACCAGATTCGCACCTTCTCTCTCTCGTATTACCACCCGCACCTCACTGTTAGCATCACAGCTAACGTTGCCATGCCGCTACCTCTCTGGTCCGTGGGAGCGTGTGACGTTGCTCACGTGACGTGTGTAAGAAGGTGCGCTTGTTTTATGTCTCTGTGAGAAGGAGGGACAAGAAAGAGTGAGAAGAGCCTGTAGTGTAATGCCAGCAGCTAAAAGCAACTGCGTGAGAACGTATACACGAATATCACGATATAGTCATTTTCTATATCGCACAGAGACAAACCCGCGATATATCGAATATATCAGTGGTTCTTAACCTTGTTGGAGGTACCGAACCCCACCAGTTTCATATCCACATTCACCGAACTCTTCTTTAGGGAAAAATACAATGTTTTTCTCTCAAATTCAAGACGGTTATGTTTTTTTACGGGTGCACAAAATGAACCGTGCATGAACATCACCTTGTTCAAAGAACAAAACCAACACAGTGCATAAACTCACAACAAATTACACACCTGCAAATCAGTCTGACTTCTGCTGTTGCCATATCCATAATACGCCGATAGGGAGAAGTTTTTATTTACACGATTAGTCGGGTGTGTCTTGACCTCCGCGGCGAGGCTCCACCGAACCCCTGAGGCCGATAGACCGAACCCCTAGGGTTCGATCGAACTCGGGTTAAGAACCACTGGAGTATATCGATATATTGCCCAGCCCTAGCCCTGATATTTGATTAGTATTGGAACCTGCTGCTGTTTTGCACGCACCAATACTCCATCAGTGTTGGCGCTAGGAATTTTCAAAAAGGGTCCCAGGACCCCATCAAGTCATAAAAATAGGGTCCTACAGTAAATTTGTGGGGTCCCACTTTTTGTAACTGTTTTGAAAAACCAATGATAAATGTATGCATTATCCTGTCATATCTCACATTCTATATTGGGTTTTGGAAAAAGGTTATCATAAACGTTACTTAACCTCTAAAGCAGGGGTGTCCAAAGTGCGGCCGGGGGCCATTTGCGGCCCGCAGCTAATTGCTTACCGCCCGCCACACATTCTGGAAATGCTATTGCAAAAATAAAAAATAAACATTTAAGAAAGTGGAATGCAGTTGACACAAAGCTGCCATGCAGGCTGATTTTTTTCTTTTGTCTTTCTTAATTTTTTTTTTTTGCCATTGCTCCAAAAAATTTTTTACCAAAAAATCAATGTTATAATGAATTATTTTTAATTCTCCAATTACTTCAAAATGTCACTTTAAAAGGTTTTTTGTGGAAAAAATATTGCATATATTGTGTGGTTGCCATATAAAAACATCTAACAAAGCATAAAACAAGCCAAAATAATAGTTCAAATGTAAAATTAACATATATCTGAAGTTGATCTCGTGTTGAAAGTAAAAAATAAATAAATAAATAAATGTATCACTTTGAGTGGGGCACCTTTTGGATCCCAAAGATATTTAGTGGGATTTTATTTATATTTACACTGTGATTACTCAAAAATAATAATGAATCAATGGTGTCCTGCATTATTGATTATGCTCTAATGACTAAATACTGCATATTTCAGCTTTCCTAAAAAACTGAAATGTTGTCTGACAAAAAAGGCATAAAACCTTTTTTTTTTTTTTTTTACTTCATATCAACCTGAAGTTGATATAGAGATTTACTGTAAGCGTTTAATCAAATAAAAAAAATAATAATTTGACTTATTTTTAACGTTTTAATGACTGAGACCCTTTATGGTCCCCTGGGAACCCTATGGGTAAAAAAAAAAAAAAAAAAAATCCATATATTTTGTCATGGTTTGAAAATGGAAAATATCAAAAGAGCCCCCGCATGCTTTAATTTTTCCATTTTGGACACCCCTGCTCTAAAGGCTTAGTGGCCACATGCGTGGACAGCACCTTTTAGCTCGTATTTCCAAAATTGTGTACACTACTGAATTGGGGTCTTATGCTGACATATGGACACTTATACTGCTATCTGGTGATGTCAGAAGAGTATAACATACAATGGAATTTGGGAAAAAAAGTGTAAAAATAAAAATGTGCATGTCACTACACATGAAGTACACGTTTGTGTACTTATGGACTAAGTATATCATATTTAAAGATGATTTTTAGTTTTTATTGTAATTAGGGTCCAATAAGCCCAAATAGCAAAGAGAAATGAAAAAACCCAAATAGCAAAGAGAAATGAAAAAAGCATGTAAACAAACAGCTTGGGCCTTAAAGGCCTACTGAAATGAATTGTTTTATTCAAACGGGAATAGCAGATCCATTCTATGTGTCATACTTGATCATTTTGCGATATTGCCATATTTTTGCTGAAAGGATTTAGTATAGGACAACGACTATAAAGATCGCAACTTTTGGTATCTGATAAAAACAACCCTTGCCCCTACCGGAAGTAGCGTGACGTCACAAGACAAAGGATTCCTCACAATTCCGCTTTGTTTACAATGGAGCGAGAGACATTCGGACCGAGAAAGCGACGATTACCCCATTAATTTGAGCGAAGATGAAAGATTTGTGGATGAAGAACTTTAGAGTGAAAGACTACAGTGTAGTGCGGGGTGTATCTTTTTTCGCTCTGACCGTAACTTAGGTACAAGCTGGCTCATTGGATTCCACACTCTCTCCTTTTTCTATTGTGGATCACGGATTTGTATTTCAAACCACCTCAGATACTATATCCTCTTGAAAATGAGAGTCGAGAACGCGAAATGGACATTCACAGTGACTGAACATGTAAATACACGGTTAATAATTTTCAGCTTGGCGAAGCTAAAAAAAATAGAAGCTAACTTAGCTACGGAGCTAACGTGATAGCATCAGTCTCAAATGCAGATAGAAACTAAATAAAAAAAAACCCTGACTGGAAGGATAGACAGAAGATCAACAATACTATTAAACCATGAACCTGTAAATACACGGTTAATAATTTTCAGCTTGGCGAAGCTAAAAAAATAGAAGCTAACTGAGATGCGGCGGCGGGCGTTGTACGCTTTTGACGACACCTCCGGCCGCCATCAGAGTCGGCAAGAAACATATATTTACCCAAAGTTACATACGTGACATGCACATATCGACACGCACGTACGGGCAAGCGATCAAATGTTTGGAAGCCAAAGCTGTACTCACCGTAGTGCGTCTGCTATCCTGCTCAAAACACAACACAACCTCCTGGTGTTGGTGTTGCTACAGCCAGCCGCTAATACACAGATCGCACCTACAACTTTCTTATTTGCAGTCTCCATTGTCCATTAAACAAATTGCAAAAGATTCACCAACACAGATGTCCAGAATACTGTGGAATTTTGTCGAAGAAAACCGAGGTATTTGAATTGGGTCCAAACACTTCCCTTGACCTCGTGACGTCACGCGCATACGTCATCATACCGTGACGTTTTCAAGCGGAAGTGTGGCGGGAAATTTAAAATTGCACTTTATAAGTTAACCCGGCCGTATTGGCATGTGTTGCAATGTTAAGATTTCATCATTAATATATAAACTATCAGACTGTGTGGTCGGTAGTAGTAGGTTTCAGTAGGCCTTTAAAGACCTACTGAAAGCCACTACTATTGCAACACATGCCAATACGGCCGGGTTAATTTATAAAGTGACTTTTAAAACTTCCCGGGAAATATCCGGCTGAAGCGTCGCGGTATGATGACGTATGCGCGTGACGAAGTCAGAGTAACGGAAGTTATGGTACCCGTAGAATCCTATACAAAAAGCTCTGTTTTCATTTCATAATTCCACAGTATTTTGGACATCTTTTGCAATTTGTTTAATGAACAATGAAGGCTGCAAAGAAGACAGTTGTAGGTGGGATCGGTGTATTAGCAGCGGACTACAGCAACACAACCAGGAGGACTTTGTTGGAGCGCTAGCCGCGCTAGCCGCCGACCTCACCTTGACTTCCTACGTCTCCGGGCCGCCAAACGCATCGGGTGAAGTCCTTCGTCCTTCTGCCGATCGCTGGAACGCAGGTGAGCACGGGTGTTGATGAGTAGATGAGGGCTGGCTGGCGTAGGTGGAGAGCTAATGTTTTTAGCATAGCTCTGTGAGGTCCCGTTGCTAAGTTGCTAAGTTAGCTTCAATGGCGTCGTTAGCACAGCATTGTTAACCTTCGCCAGCCTGGAAAGCATTAACCGTGTATTTACATGTCCACGGTTTAATAGTATTGTTGATTTTCTATCTATCCTTCCTTCTATCCTTTATTTTTTTGTTTCTATATGCATGATGCTATCACGTTAGCTCGTAGCTAAAGCATTTCGCCGATGTATTGTCGTGGAGATAAAAGGCACTGAATGTCCATTTTGCGTTCTCGACTCTCATTTTCAAGAGCATATAGTATCCCAGGTGGTTTAAAATACAAATCCGTGATCCACAATAAAAAAATGAGAGTGTGGAATCCAATGAGCCAGCTTGTACCTAAGTTACGGTCAGAGCGAAAAAAGATACGTCCATCACTGTCTCTCAAGTCCTTCACTGTAACGTTCCTCATCTACGAATCTTTCATCCTCGCTCAAATTAATGGGGTAATCATCACTTTCTCGGTCCGAATCTCTCTCGCTCCATTGTAAACAATGGGGAATTGTGAGGAATACTAGCTCCTGTGACGTCACGCTACTTCCGCTACAGGCAAGGCTTTTTTTTTATCAGCGAGCAAAAGTTGCGAACTTTATCGTCGATTTTCTCTATTAAATCCTTTCAGCAAAAATATGGCAAGTATGACACATAGAATGGATCTGCTATTCCCGTTTAAATAAAAAAAAATCATTTCAGTAGGCCTTTAAGAGGTTAATTCATTAAAAAAAAGAATACAAAAGAAAACCAATTTTTATGCATATGTCAATTTATTCAACTCCTAAACATTCATTCACTTTCTTCTTTCCTTCATGGATCTAAACTTTGCCGTTGCCAGTATTTTTTTCTATATTTTTATTGTAATATTTTCACAATGTGTCTGTTCTATTTTTGGCCAAAGTAAGACAAAGAAAATAATCTGAAGTTGTCTTTATTTTTTTAGTTTTAATGCCATGATTTTAATAGTCCGGCCCGCGTGTGCGCAGAGTTTCCTCCATGCGGCCCCTGAGCTAAAATGAGTTTGACACCCCTGGTTTAAAGGTTTTACTAAAATACGAGCTATGATACACAGACAAAACAGCGGTACCTCGGTCTTCATACGCCTCACTTTTTGTATGATTCCGTTTCCGCCCTGTTTATTTATACTGCCAGTTATTGTATTGCCAAACATTGCATGTATAAACTCCTACGTATGCCAGCATATCATTTCGCTGAATCGAGTACCCAAAGAATTCCATGCGTTTATTTTAATTTTTTTGGGTACGACTGGAAAGAAAGTTGCAAGTGAGAGCTCTTTGATAAAGGTGAGAAACACCATTTAATAAAAAAAGACAAAAAAGAACTTGTAACAAAGTGCTGTAAATAAAAACAAACAATGTATACCACATGTTTAATACGTCCACATATTGTCTCCTAAACATCATTGCACTGAGCAGCCAGACGTGCAACCTATTGTTGCTGTGCTAGCGCTACATAGGACCCTAGATTTATAACCGTTTGACAAGATAATACAACCAAAAATGATGCAATATGTTACTGCAGACATCAGCAGCCAAATTAAGAGGAGCCTTTGTAACCCATTAGGAAAGGGTTCTATTATCATTTACATACCAAATACTAGGGGTGTCAAAATGACTCGCAAGTCTTACTTGTAACGATTCTTAATAGATTGAAATAAATCTAAAACCGGTTCAAAAATATATATTTTTTTATATATTTTTAAAAATCTGTCCTATCCAGTTGATGTATAGTTGAATATATAGAAGTGTGCGATACTTCTCCTGACTTATTTGTATTTGACTTTATTACACGTTTAGGTAAAATTTTATTAAACAAAACCAACTTTCTTTGAAGTAATATAGAAATGTATCAGAGCTGTTATTTTTAAAGACAAATCTACACTACCGTTCAAAAGTTTGGGGTCACATTGAAATGTCCTTATTTTCAATGAAGATAACTTTAAACTAGTCTTAACTTGAAATAAATACACTCTATACATTGCTAATGTGGTAAATGACTATTCTAGCTGCAAATGTCTGGTTTTTGGTGCAATATCTACATAGGTGTATAGAGGCCCATTTACAGAAACTATCTTTCCAGTGTTCTAATGGTACAATGTGTTTGCTCATTGGCTCAGAAGGCTAATTAATGATTAGAAAACCCTTGTGCAATCATGTTCACACATCTGAAAACACTTTAGCTCGTTACAGAAGCTACAAAACTGACCTTCCTTTGAGCAGATTGAGTTTCTGGAGCATCACATTTGTGGGGTCAATTAAACGCTGAAAATGGCCCGAAAAAGAGAACTTTCATCTGAAACTCGACAGTCTATTCTTGTTCTTAGAAATGAAGGCTATTCCACAAAATTGTTTGGGTGACCCCAAACTTTTGAACGGTAGTGTAGATATTCAAAGAACTGGCACCCAATGTTATTTAAAAAGTATTGATTTGGAATCTAATCGTTTTGAATCAAATCGTTACCCCAAGAATCTAATCGAATTGTGTGGTGCCAAAATATTCACAGCCTTACCAAATACTAAATCATTTTGATATATATTGTTATTGCAGAAGGCTGCAATGTATATCACAATATACAAAACCAGGGAAGTTGGCACATTGTGTAATTCGTAAATAAAAACAGAATACAATGATTTGCAAATCCTTTTCAACTTATATTAAATTGAATAAACTGCAAAGACAATGTTTGAACTGTAAAACTTAATTTTTTTTTGCAAATAATCATTAACTTAGAATTTACTGGCAGCAAAACTACAAAAAATTGGCGCAGAGGCGGTTCTGGGTGTTGTTGATAAATGGCTGTGGCTTTGCATAGGAGAGTTTTAACTTGCACTTGCAGATGTAGCGACCGACTGTAGTTACTGACAGTGGTTTTCTGAAGTGTTCCTGAGCCCATGTGGTGATATCCTTTACACACTGATATCGCTTTTTAATGCAGTACCGACTGAGGGATCGAAGGTCCGTAATATCATCGCTTACAAGCAGTGATTTCTCCAGATTCTCTGAACCTTTTGATGATATCACGGAGCGTAGATGGTGAAATCCCTAAATTCCTTGCAAAACTGTTTGAGAAATGTTGTTCTTAAACTGTTGGACAATTTGCTCACGCATTTGTTGACAAAGTAGTGACCCTCGCCCCATCCTTGTTTGTGAATGACTGAGCATTTCATGGAATCTGCTTTTATACCCAATCATGGCACCCACCTGTTCCCAATTAGGGAATTTGGGATGTTACAATTAAGTGTTTGATTCCTCAACTTTCTCAGTCTTTTTTGCCATTTGTGCCAGCCATTTTTACCAGTTTGAACGTTAAATATCTTGTCTTTGCAGTCTATTCAATTGAATATAGCTTGAAAAGGATTTGCAAATCATTGTATTCTGGTTTTCACTTCGGCATAGCTCGGTTGGTAGAGTGGCCGTGCCAGCAACTTGAGGGTTCCAGGTTCGAGCCCCGCTTCCGCCATCCTAGTCACTGCCGTTGTGTCCTTGGGCAAGACACTTTACCCACCTGCTCCCAGTGCCACCCACACTGGTATAAATGTAACTTAGATATTGGGTTTCACTATGTAAAAGCGCTTTGAGTCTAGGGATGATGTTTGATAAGAAATTATCGAGTTCGAGCCTATTATCGAATCCTCTTATCGAACCGATTCCTTATCGATTCTCTTATCGAGTCCAGATAGGTTGTTGTATATGGAAAAAAACACACAATATTTGGTTTAACAAAAGCTCACTTTTATTGTATAAGAAAAAATAAAATCTAATACCGGTAAATAAATAAATATTGACTGTTACCCCCCTAAAAAAAAAAAAAAATATTGACTGTTGTAACCCAAAGTATAGTAAGTGGGATTTTTCAGAAAAACAAATATATACAGTAACACAAAAACAACCTGTCTCTGTGATCACTGTAGGTGTATAAATAATAATATAGTGTTAAATAAAATCAGTCCCTTGGGCACAAAACTGAAAATAATACAGCTCTCCAAAAAGTGCACTTCTGCTGCTATTGGAACATAACTGTTTGTTATGATGCTTTGACATTTTTGCACTTTATTTCTTTATTGAAAGAAAATTCTATGAAGAGAAAAGTTCTTTGCAAATGTGGTTACAATGCTAAAATATGAAAAGTTAAAGCTAAAAAAAGAAATACTTTATTGAGTTTAAATATTTCTTTATAGGGGAAAGATGTGATGTTATGAGCTAGGGAAAATAACAACTACACTACCCAGCATGCAACGGGAGTGACGAAAAGTGTTGTTGCATGTCGCCACCGGCAGCTGAGAATGAGGTTATGAGCACGCTGTGAAAGTAAACGTCAAGAACTCAGCCAACACGCCTCGTCTGCATTATTTATAGTTAGACAGACAACACATAAGTGTGATTTTGTTTTGTTTACAAGGAAAGAAAAACAAAAGTTAAAAAAGGGAGACGTCATATATATGTACTATGTGCTGCGGTTGCTTTAAGTTGCGACAGCTGCCGTAAAGGAGGTGCGTTGCTAGCCTGGTTGCTATGTTTCCGGTAGGTCGTAAAAGTGTTGGTCATGTGTTTGTACCCTGCTCAAATCTCTCAGTAAATGTATTCATTGGATTATACCTTTTGTTTTGAACTTTATTACACCTTGGAGCGCGGTCCATTGTTTTTCCTGCTTTCCCTATCTGCGCCTAATGACTGAGCTACGTGACGTCCCGGGACGGGATTCGTTCCGAGGGATTCGAATAAAGAACCAACTCTTTTTCTTTACTATAGTGGTCTCGATAACGGGTACCGGTTCTCAAAAAAGGATGCGAGTCCGAGGACTCTGTTCTTTTCTTATCGAACAACCGGGAAAACCGGTTTCGAGTATCATCCCTATTTGAGTCAATAGAGAAAAGCGCTATATAAATATAATTCACACTTCACCGGTTTTGGGGTTAGTATAGGTAAAAAGTTTTTTAAACTGACGTCTTGCTTGGTGGCTGTTTGAGGTGTATTGTTCTACAAAATACTGATTCCAAATTAAAACGACCGACATTCAGCTGGATTAGAAAAGTTGGCTAAACGGTGGCTGAGAATGATACGACCTGATAATGAAGACGCGCCTCTTTCCACTGCAGATTGGCAACGGCGACGTGACGGCCGCTACATGCGGTTGCATGGCGCCGGCGCGGTCCCACGCGGAGAAGAACGCCGCCGTCTCGCCCGCCGATTTCCCGGGCCGAGCGAGCATCGGACCGCTGAGCGAGAGTGAAGAGGACGAAGACGACACAATCAAAAGGACTGCAACACCAGAGGCGCAAATGGTTTTTGAAAGAGACTGCACAGAACTAGACTTGAACCTCATAGAAGAGAACTAATGTTCGAGGAGAGCATCCTTAGCCATGTTTTAAGCACACTCTTAGGAACCTGCTCGCCGCCTCAGGTTTATTATGTCTTATACTCAAGATCCAAGCAGCTATAACAAACACAGCACTCTCAAGCTAGTTGGACAAGTCAGTGTTCTACATAGTGCCTCCCTTATCAACGCTCCAAAGTCAACCTGACACCTCTTTTTTGCAGAGTATGAAGAGTTATTCATTTATTTAGCAGCCATATGGAATTAGCACTGGGGTCCCCACTTTAGATAAGAATGCATATTCCAGTCATCCAGTCACTGACACAAGTGACAAAAATGTGCTGATAGAAGTCATATCGAAAACAAACCCTCCACAAATGATTTTATGATCGTCATGTAGGTTTAGATAAAACCTAGTGAACATTAGCCACCAAATGTAACATGATCCACTTTTTATTTTGCGTCCTGACAATGTTAAGTTTATTAAGTGTTCTGGTTGTAGTGTCATCCTGCAATTGCACAAGCACAACAAATCATACAATACTTATTACTTGCGTATTATTTCCCCAAAAATATATAGTTATTTTTTATTTAGTGAGTGTACTTAATGGTTTGGGTTAAGCATGGATACTTAAGTACGCTAACTCACACCAGTAACACGGAACTTACCGTATTTTTCGGAGTATAAGTCGCACCGGCCGAAAATGCATAATAAATAAGGAAACAAACATATATAAGTCGCACTGGAGTATAAGTTGCATTTTTTGGGGAAATATATTTGATAAAAGCCAACACCAAGAATAGACATTTGAAAGGCAATTTAAAATAAATAAAGAATAGTGAACAGGCTGAATAAGTGTACGTTATATGAGGCATAAATAACCAACTGGTATGTTAACGTAACATATTATGGTAAGAGTCATTCAAATAACTATAACATATAGAACATGCTATACAGCAGGAGTCTCCAACGCGGTGCCCGCGGGCACCAGGTAGCCCGTAAGGACCAGATGAGTAGCCCGCTGGCCTATTCTAAAAAAAAAAGCTCAAATAGCAGCACTTACCAGTGAGCTGCCTCTATTTTTTAAATTGTATTTATTTACTAGCAAGCTGGTCTCGCTTTGCCCGACATTTTTAATTCTAAGAGAGACAAAACTCAAATAGAATTTGAAAATCCAAGAAAATATTTGAAAGACTTGGTCTTCACTTGTTTAAATAAATTCATTAATTTTTTTTACTTTGCTTCTTATAACTTTCAGAAAGACAATTTTAGAGAAAAAGATACAACCTTAAAAATGATTTTAGGATTTTTAAACACATATACCTTTTTACCTTTTAAATTCCTTCCTCTTCTTTCCTGACAATTTAAATCAATGTTCAAGTATTTTTTTTTTTATTATTGTAAAGAATAATGAATACATTTTAATTTAATTCTTTTAGCTTCTGTTTTTTCGACGAAGAATATTTGTGAAATATTTCTTCAAACTTATGATTAAAATTCAAAAAAAATATTCTGGCAAATCTAGAAAATCTGTAGAATCAAATTTAAATCTTATTTCAAAGTCTTTTGAATTTCTTTTAAAAATTTTGTTCTGGAAAATCTAGAAGAAATAATGATTTGTCTTTGTTAGAAATATAGCTTGGTCCAATTTGTTATATATTCTAACAGAGTGCAGATTGGATTTTAACCTATTTAAAACATGTCATCAAAATTCTAAAATTAATCTTAATCAGGAAAAATTACTAATGATGTTCCATAAATTATTTTTTTAATTTTTTCAAAAAGATTCGAATTAGCTATAGTTTTTCTCTTCTTTTTTTTCGGTTGAATTTTGAATTTTAAAGAGGCGAAATTGAAGATAAACTATGTTTCAAAATTTAATTGTCATTTTTGTCGTGTTTTCTCCTCTTTTAAACCGTTCAATTAAGTGTAAATATCATTAATTATTAATAATAACATAGAGTTAAAGGTAAATTGAGCAAATTGGCTATTTCTGGCAATTTATTTAAGTGTGTATCAAACTGGTAGCCCTTCGCATTAATCACTACCCAAGAAGTAGCTCTTGCTTTCAAAAAGGTTGGTGACCCCTGCTATACGTTTACCAAACAATCTGTCACTCCTAATCGCTAAATCCCATGAAATCTTATACGTCTAGTCTCTTACGTGAATGAGCTATATAATATTATTTGATATTTTACGCTAATGTGTTAATAATTTCACACATAAGTCGCTCCTGAGTATAAGTCGCACCCCCGGCCAAACTATGAAAAAACCTGCGACTTATAGTCCGAAAAATACGGTAGTTATTTTATTTTTTATTTAGTGAGTGTACTTAATGTTTTGGGTTAACCCACTCATTGTAAAGCATGGATACTTAAGTACACTAACTCACACCAGTAACAAGGAACTTAATAAAACGTAAGTTCAGACAGGCTCCTCCCCTTCAAACAAACACATTCAGCATAATAATGGTAATGTGTACATTCCAGGGTTCCTTAGTACTAATCGTTGTGTGATGCTCCAAAACATTCACACATGGTTTTTAAACTTCTTCTCCAGATTTTGTCGCGTTCTACCTTCCACATGTTTCACCCGATATCAAACCGTTCTAACTTCAAACTGTTCAGCCTATTCGGGAATCGCGGTCTTTCCCTTGAAAAATTCCCAGAATTCCAGGTTTCCCCGGAAATTTTTTCCAATTCAAAATGAATTGGCCCTTTTTCAATCGATTCATACCATTTGACTTTCAACACATTCCATCATCCTGGAAAATTCAAATGACCCTTTTTCCAAGTTCAAAAAAATTCCAGGATTTTCCAGAACTCCTACTTTTCTAAAGCCCTACTTCCACCCTTTTTTCTGGCGACTACTCCCACCACATTTCTCGACGCATTTCAACCGTTTCACCATCAAAATATTCCTCTTAATCAGGAAAAAAAACAAAGTTGTTTTTTGAACTGGAAAAATTCTTGGTTTTCCCGAAATTCCAGGAATTCTGTAATGCCATATTTCAATTCAACATGTTACTACTTCAACATTTCTCGACTGATTTGAAAAAATCCAACACCAACCATTTCAACTCATTCAAGTTCTTTTTTACCATTTTCGAAAAAATTCCTGCTTTTCCCGAAATTCCCAATTTTTCTGAAATGGGACATTCTTCAAAGTTTTTCAAACTGATTCAAACCGTTCCAACTTCAAACTGTTCAGCCTATTTGAGAATCGCGGTCTTTCCCTTGACAAATTCAAAAAATTCCCCAATTTCCAAGAACTCCAGGACTTCCGGGAGATTTTTCCAATTCAAAATGAATTGGCCCTTTTTCAACCGATTCATACCATTTGACTTTCAACACATTCCATCATCCTGGAAAATTCAAATGACCCTTTTTCCAAGTTCAAAAAAATTCCAGGATTTTCCAGAGTTCCTACTTTTCTAAAGCCCTATTTCCACCCTTTTTTCTGGCGACTACTCCTACCACATTTTTTGACGCATTTCAACCGTTCCACCATCAAAATATTCCTCTTAATCAGGAAAAAAAACAAAGTTGTTTTTTGAACTGGAAAAATTCCCGGTTTTTCCGAAATTCCAGAAATTCTGTAATGCCATTTTTCAATTCAACATGTTACTACTTCAACATTTCTCGACTGATTTGAAAAAATCCAACACCAACCATTTCAACTCATTCAAGTTTTTTTTACCATTTTCGAAAAAATTCCCCAATTTCCAAGAACTCCAGGACTTCCGGGAGATTTTTCCAATTCAAAATTAATTGGCCCTTTTTCAATCGATTCATACCATTTGACTTTCAACACATTCCACCATCCTGGAAATTCAAATTACCCCTTTTCCAAGTTAAAAAAAATTCCAGGATTTTCCGGAATTCCTGCTTTTCCAAAGCCCTATTTCCACCCTTTTTTCTGGCGACTACTCCTACCACATTTTTCGACGCATTTCAACCGTTCCACCATCAAAATATTCCTCTTAATCAGGAAAAAAAACAAAAGTTGTTTTTTGAACTGGAAAAATTCCCGTTTTTTCCGAAATTCCAGGAATTCTGTAATGCCATTTTTCAATTCAACATGTTACTACTTCAACATTTCTCGACTGATTTGAAAAAATCCAACACCAACCATTTCAACTCATTCAAGTTTTTTTTTACCATTTTCGAAAAAATTCCCGCTTTTCCCGAAATTCCCAATTTTTCTGAAATTGGACATTCTTCAAATTTTTTCAATCTGATTCAAACCGTTCCAACTTCAAACTGTTCAGCCTATTTGAGAATCGCGGTCTTTCCCTTGACAAATTCAAAAAATTCCCCAATTTCCAAGAACTCCAGGACTTCCGGGAGATTTTTCCAATTCAAAATGAATCGGCCCTTTTTCAATCGATTCATACCATTTGACTTTCAACACATTCCATCATCCTGGAAAATTCAAATGACCCTTTTTCCAAGTTCAAAAAAATTCCAGGATTTTCCAGAATTCCTACTTTTCTAAAGCCCTATTTCCATCCTTTTTTCTGGCGAATACTCCTACCACATTTTTCGACGCATTTCAACCGTTCCACCGTCAAAATATTCCTCTTAATCAGGAAAAAAACCAAAGTTGTTTTTTGAACTGGAAAAATTCCCGGTTTTCCCGAAATTCCGTTATGCCATTACTCAATTCAACATGTTACTACTTCAACATTTCTCGACCGATTTTGAAAAATTCCAACTCATTCAGACTATTCAAGTTTTTTACCATTTTCAAAAAAAATTCCCGCTTTTCCCGAAATTCCCAATTTTTCTGAAATGGGACATTCACAATTTTTCAATCTGATTCAAACCGTTCCAACTTCAAAATATTCAGCCTGTTCAGGGAATTGTGTGCTCTCCTTCAACAATTCCACAAAAAATTCCCGGATTTTCTATAATTCCTTTTTTTTATTTTATTTTCCCCATTCCAAATGAATTGGCCATTTTCCAAACTTCCACAATTCCCACTTTCTTCAAACCATTCCACCTTCCACACATTCAACTCATCCTGGACATTCAAACTACCATTTTTCCACATTCAACACAATTCCTGGAATTCCCGTTTTTTGGTAACCTATTTCAACCCTTAAGTTCAACTACTCCTTTCACATTTTTCAACCGTTCCACCGTCAAAACACTCCTCATATTCAGGACAAAAACCAAGTTGGTTAAGGAACTAGAAAAATTCCTGGTTTTCCCGAAATTCCAGGAATTTCTCAATTAAAAACTGTTACTAATTCAACATTTCTTGACTGATTTAAAACAATTCCAACACCGACCAATTCAGCTCATTCATGTTCCTAATAATTACATTTTTTTTAAATCCCTCTTTTCCCAAATTTCCAGGAAGTTCCCAAGTTTTTTGGTAACCTATTTCCACCCTTAAATTCAACTACTCCTTTCACATTTTTCAACCGTTCCACCGTCAAAACACTCCTCATATTCAGGACAAAAACCAAGTTGGTTAAGGAACTAGAAAAATTCCTGGTTTTCCCGAAATTCCAGGAATTTCTCAATTAAAAACTGTTACTAATTCAACATTTCTTGACTGATTTAAAACAATTCCAACACCGACCAATTCAGCTCTTTCATGTTCCTAATAATTTTATTTTTTTTAAATCCCTCTTTTCCCAAATTTCCAGGAAGTTCCCAAGTTTTTTGGTAACCTATTTCCACCCTTAAGTTCGACTACTCCTTTCACATTTTTCAACCGTTCCACCGTCAACACTCCTATTCAGGACAAGAGGAACTACAAAAAAAAATCCTGCTTTCCTGAAATTCCAGGAATTTCTCAATTCAAAAACTGTTACTAATTCAACATTTCTTGACTGATTTAAACAATTCCAACACCAACCGATTCAGCTCATTCAGGACAATCTTTTTTTTTATTTTTTAAACCGCCTTTTTCCCAAATTTCCAGGAAGTTCCCATTCAAATAAATTAAACATTTTTCCAAGTTGCACAATTCCCACATTTTTCAACCTATTCAAACCATTCCAACATCAACACATTCCACTCATCCTGGACATTCAAACTACCATTTTTCCACATTCAACACAATTCCTGGAATTCCCGTTTTTTGGTAACCTATTTCCACCCTTAAGTTCAACTACTCCTTTCACATTTTTCAACCGTTCCACCGTCAAAACACTCCTCATATTCAGGACAAAAACCAAGTTGGTTAAGGAACTAGAAAAATTCCTGGTTTTCCCGAAATTCCAGGAATTTCTCAATTAAAAACTGTTACTAATTCAACATTTCTTGACTGATTTAAAACAATTCCAACACCGACCAATTCAGCTCATTCATGTTCCTAATAATTATTATTTTTTTAAATCCCTCTTTTCCCAAATTTCCAGGAAGTTCCCAAGTTTTTTGGTAACCTATTTCCACCCTTAAGTTCGACTACTCTTTTCACATTTTTCAACCGTTCCACCGTCAAAACACTCCTCATATTCAGGACAAAAACCAAGTTGGTTAAGGAACTAGAAAAATTCCTGGTTTTCCCGAAATTCCAGGAATTTCTCAATTAAAAACTGTTACTAATTGAACATTTCTTGACTGATTTAAAACAATTCCAACACCGACCAATTCAGCTCATTCATGTTCCTAATAATAATTATTTTTTAAAATCCCTTTTCCCAAATTTCCAGGAAGTTCCCAAGTTTTTTGGTAACCTATTTCCACCCTTAAGTTCGACTACTCCTTTCACATTTTTCAACCGTTCCACCGTCAACACTCCTCCTATTCAGGACAAGAGGAACTACAAAAAAATCCTGCTTTCCTGAAATTCCAGGAATTTCTCAAATTAAAAACTGTTACTAATTCAACATTTCTTGACCGATTTAAACAATTCCAACACCAACCAATTCAGCTCATTCAGGACCATCTTTTTTTTTTTTTTTTTTAAACCGCCTTTTTCCCAAATTTCCAGGAAGTTCCCATTAAAATAAATTAAACATTTTTCCAAGTTGCACAATTCCCACATTTTTCAACCTATTCAAACCATTCCAACATCAACACATTCCACTCATCCTGGACATTCAAACTAACACTTTCCCAAGTTCCAAACCAAATTCCGCTTTTCCTGGAAATTCAAACTCTTCAACATTCAAACTATTCTTACATTCATACTACATTCTGTCAGCATTTCAGTTCAACTTCAGCATTGGAGCATTCACACGCAATTCCTTTCGGAATGGCTTCGAGTTGATAATTGAGTTAGTTTCTAGTGTATTGCACTGATTAATTCCCCTCCTTGTCTCCGCTCTTCATGGTTGGATAAGACTATCAGATGTATCAGTTCCTCCAGGTTCTTTAGATGTTCACAAACCACTTCAGATGATGTCATTCTTTCTCCTCCACTTCCATGTTTGCAGTTTCATACGTTGCTTGAACATGACCAGGAGTGCACACACACACATACCACTGTAATTAAACCACGGCTTCAACTCGACACGCAGGCTTGATATATGCTGTCGATGATTCAAATACTTTAGGGGCGCACAAAAAGCCTGTGGAATGACTCAAAAGAAGGCTTCAGCCAGACACTATGGCACGACGTCATGGACTTTGAATGGGATGGAACCCGGTCAAGAGTGTGGGTGTGAATGAATGGTAGACGGGCCATTTTTGGTGGCCTTTCAAGAGATGATTTTGCATACAGTATGTTTTCAGATGGCCATATTCCAGATATGGAGATATTGCACAATTTATGTACCAATAAAATTTGATAGAGAATGATACTAGTGTGTGTGTGTGTGTGTGTTACGGAGATAAGCATGAGAATAATCTTTGTATGATGATAGTACATTGCTACACAATGTCTCGGGACTTCAGCTCAGTGACAATTTGAAAGATGTACACTAATCCCTCGTTTATCGCTGCAGATTGGTTTAGGACACGAGTTAGATGAATTATCTGACTAATTTAGTGCATGCAAAGAGACAATGTCCGACAAGGCAGCACAAATCTTCAATGTTTACTACTTACAAACTAGGAAAAATAGCATTTATATCATGCGCTGTCATTTGTGACAGTAGAAATGTAAAGTTATTCCAACTTCCACCTCCAGAAAACACCTTTCAGTAAATTGCAGACGATTTTTTATGTTTTACACGCACACACCAACTATGGTTTTAGTCCAAGATCCATTGAAAAATAGCTACTAAATAGGTTACTCACAAGTTACCCAATACTACTACACTACTGTAGTGGATTGTCCGAAGTTTAAACAGGCAACAAAAGTAGTTTAGTACAACACATTTATTTACCCATTATCAGAAGTGCAGGTTGAATTAAGTTGGCCGTGCAGACAGACCACATGTTACTCCGGAGCAAACAAGACACACACAAGCCAAAATCACTGTCGAGTTCCGGTCTTCTGCCATTTTTTATATGTCTCTTGTGCGTCATTGTTTCTTATCGAGTGCGTCAATGTCTTTTATCGAGTGCGTCAATGTCTTTGTTTTCCCAATCTGTTCCATAACAACTCGAATCCTTTAGACAGTCAACACATTCTGTAGACGGGTTGGCACGACTTAATATTCACTTTTGTCCCACTGGCACAGAATAGAAGAGAAATTTAAAGAGCGTACATTCTTATTAGACATGCAATATAGGTCAAAGGTCAGAAATTCTACTACACTACCACTTTAGTCACCTTTACACGTAGCATAAATAAATGATACTGAGGTGTTTACAATTGGCATGCTGGCCAGATAGTGTCAAGTAACAAAAAAAAAAATATGAGCAAAGGATGCTAACATCACTTATGCTAACACAAAAACAATAGCATGCTTACAGTTTGCACGAGTGAATACCAAAAGAAATGACACTGAGGTGTTTACCTGCTAAAACAGCTAGAGTGCTCATGTTAGCATGCTAAAATGCTAACTGTAACGTGCGTCAAATACCAAAGAAAAAACTTGACTCTCCAAGTCCCACCATAATGACCAAAATTAAAATACAGTAGCATAGTAAGCCTAAGAAAGCTGGAATGCTAATGTTAGCATGCTAACATGCTAACTGTAACGTGTGTCAAATACCAAACAAAAACCTTTGCTCTCCAAGTTCCACCATAATGACCAAAATGTAAAATACAGTAGCACAGTAAGCACTTTCCCATAAACTGCCAAGATACCTGTGGTGGTGGGGGCGTGGTCACATGACATCATCGAGTAATTTGCATAATTTACTACAATATGATATGATTTTCTCTAAAAAGGCTCAAATGTATACTTATTAATAATAACAGTTTTGTTTTAAACGTCCATCCATCCATCCATTTTACAATATAATTACAACACTTTATGTACATATTTATATACAGATTTGAACAATAAGTTATTCACTGAAATATATTTATTAATCGTGGTTCTTACAAAAAATATATATTATAAAATATAAAAGCTAGAATGTCTCTTAAAGCTCTGCCCCTTTAATTAGTGCATACTAAATAATTTAACTTTAGCCTACTACTACAACCATATTATTTACCAGCAACATAAAGTGAAACAGAGGCAGAGGTGTCCTGCCACAGTCAGTAACAAATAAACAGAAAACAGTAGTGGTCAAATACAAATAAGGCAACAAGAGAAGTATCCTACACTTCTCTTTTGTAAAGTAAATCTGAACAGCCTATATGGGCATCTACATCAACTATATGATTTGCCTGAGAAGCTGGACAGGACACACAAAAAACCAAAAAAATAAATTAATTTTTTTTAATTTTTTTATTTATTTGTGGCGGACGTAATTCTTTCGTGGCGGGCCGCCACAAATAAATGAATGTGTGGGAAACACTGGTAAGCCTAAGAAAGCTGGAATGCTAATGTTAGCATGCTAAACTGCTAACTAACAAAACTACTACTACAAAAAAGCTAGTATACCAACGTTAATTAGCATGCTTCATTCGTCAAGTAACAAAATATGAGGTGTATACCAGAAAAATTTGCAAAAATAAGCTAGCATGATAATATTAGAATGCTAACAACTGTGCCGTTAAAAAAAATAGCTACGGACCGCACTTTGGACAGCCCTTCTCTAAACTCTTTTTGTCCTTTTTGCTACTGTTTTGGGCAAAACAATTTACCTTAAAAGACAAAAATGTTTCCTATATACTCGAAGGGGGTTAGCATGCTGACGGGGGTGCTAACAACACTATTAGGTGTATTCACATCCAAATCAACATTCTTATTCATCCCAGTTTTAAATTGATTTCTAAATGGAATGGAACAAAAAGTGAAAATATGAAGATGCCCACTACAGGAGGGGGGGAGAAATAACTAGAAAGTTGACTCTCGGCTGTATAGAGTGTGTGACAAGTAAATAAATATAATGCTAGATAAATAGCGAGGTTCCAAGTGGTAAGTAAATATAATGCTAGATAAATAGCGAGGTTCCATCTGGTAAATAAATATAATGCTAGATAAATAGCGAGGTTCCAACTGGTAAATAAATATAATGCTAGATAAATAGCGAGGTTCCAACTGGTAAATAAATATAATGCTACATAAATAGCGAGGTTTCATCTGGTAAATAAATATAATGCTAGATAAATAGCGAGGTTCCATCTGGTAACTAAATATAATGCTAGATAAATAGCGAGGTTTCATCTGGTAAATAAATATAATGCTAGATAAATAGCGAGGTTCCATCTGGTAAATAAATATAATGCTAGATAAATAGCGAGGTTCCATCTGGTAAATAAAAATAATGCTAGATAAATAGCGAGGTTCCAACTGGTAAATACATATAATGCTAGATAAATAGCGAGGTTCCAACTAAATACACTACTAAAATATCGATAAATAACAAGGTTCCAACTGGTAAATACATATAATGCTAGTAAAATAGCGAGGTTCCGACTGGTAAATAAATATAATGCTAGATAAATAGCGAGGTTCCAACTGGTAAATAAATATAATGCTAGATAAATAGCGAGGTTCCAACTAAATACACTACTAAAATAGCGATAAATAACGAGGTTCCAACTGGTAAATACATATGCTAGATAAATAGCGAAGTTCCAACTTGTAAATAAATATAATGCTAGATAAATAGTGAGGTTCCAACTGGTAAATAAATATAATGCTAGATAAATATCGAGGTTCCATCTGGTAAATACATATAATGCTAGATAAATAGCGAGGTTTTCAACTGGTAAATACATATAATGCTAGATAAATAGCGAGGTTCCAACTGATAAATAAATATAATGCGAGATAAATAGCGAGGTTCCAACTGATAAATAAATATAATGCGAGATAAATAGCGAGGTTTCAAGTTTGAGTTTATTTGAACATGCAAGCATACAACATGATACATACCATACCATACATCACAATTTCCAGTTTCTCTTTTCAACATGTTCGAAAAGGAGTAGGAAGAAGCAGAGCTTATTTAATCCTACCCCTTTTCTTTACATAACAGTTGCTAAAACTTTTTGTTCACTTCCTGTTCACAATTTATTCACAATAAACTCCATAAGTAATCACAATAAAAATAAATAAATAAATAATAGTAAGAATTTAATAATAATAATTGGTGAAGTAAGTCATATTTCATATGATGAGATAAGTAAGATTACTTTAAGAATGAATGAATGGATGGATGAAATAAATTGAGAATGTTTGTCATGGTTCTTCTTCTTTGTACTTTGTAAACACTTTCAGTGTGAAGAGTTTCTTGAAGGGGATCATATTAGTACATTGTTTGATTGCTTTGCTTAATCCATTCCATAATTTAATTCCACATACTGATATACTGAAGGTCTTAAGTGTTGTACGTGCAAACAAATGTTTTAAATTACATTTTTCTCTAAGATTATATTTCTCAACTGGTAAATAAATATAATGCTAGATAAATAGTGAGGTTCCATCTGGTAAATAAATATAATGCTAGATAAATAGCGACGTTCCAACTGGTAAATAAATATAATGCTAGATAAATAGCGAGGTTTCCAGTGGTAAATACATATAATGCTAGATAAATAGCGATGTTCCAACTGGTAAATAAATATAATGCTAGATAAATAGCGAGGTTCCAACTGGTAAATACATATAATGCTAGATAAATAGCGAGGTTCCAACTGGTAAATAAATATAATGCTAGATAAATAGCGAGGTTCCAACTGGTAAATAAATATAATGCTAGATAAATAGCGAGGTTCCAACTGGTAAATAAATATAATGCTAGATAAATAGCGAGGTTCCAACTGGTAAATAAATATAATGCGAGATGAATAGCGAGGTTCCAACTGGTAAATAAATATAATGCTTGATAAATAGCGAAGTTCCAACTGGTAAATAAATATAATGCTACATAAATAGTGAGGGTCCAAGTGGTAAATAAATATAATGCTAGATAAATAGTGAGGTTCCAACTGGTAAATAAATATAATGCTAGATAAATAGCGAGGTTCCATCTGGTAAATAAATATAATGCTAGATAAATAGCGAGGTTCCATCTGGTAAATAAATATAATGCTAGATAAATAGCGAGGTTCCAAGTGGTAAATAAATATAATGCTAGATAAATAGCGAGGTTCCAAGTGGTAAATAAATATAATGCTAGATAAATAGCGAGGTTCCAACTGGTAAATAAATATAATGCTAGATAAATAGAGAGGTTTCAAGTGGTAAATAAATATAATGCTAGATAAATAGCGAGGTTCCATCTGGTAAATAAATATAATGCTAGATAAATAGCGAGGTTTCAAGTGGTAAATAAATATAATGCTAGATAAATAGCGAGGTTCCATCTGGTAAATAAATATAATGCTAGATAAATAGCGAGGTTTCAAGTGGTAAATACATATAATGCTAGATAAATAGCAAGGTTCCAACTGGTAAATAAATATAATGCTAGATAAATAGCGAGGTTCCAACTGGTAAATAAATATAATGCTAGATAAATAGCGAGGTTCCAACTGGTAAATAAATATAATGCTAGATAAATAGCGAGGTTCCAACAGGTAAATAAATATAATGCTAGATAAATAGCTAGGTTCCAACTGGTAAATACATATAATGCTAGATAAATAGCGAGGTTCCATCTGGTAAATAAATATAATGCTAGATAAATAGCGATGTTTCAAGTGGTAAATAAATATAATGCTAGATAAATAGCGAGGTTCCATCTGGTAAATAAATATAATGCTAGATAAATAGCGAGGTTTCAAGTGGTAAATACATATAATGCTAGATAAATAGCGAGGTTCCATCTGGTAAATAAATATAATGCTAGATAAATAGCGAGGTTCCATCTGGTAAATAAATATAATGCTAGATAAATAGTGAGGTTCCAAGTGGTAAATAAATATAATGCTAGATAAATAGCGAGGTTCCAAGTGGTAAATAAATATAATGCTAGATAAATAGCGAGGTTCCAACTGGTAAATAAATATAATGCTAGATAAATAGCGAGGTTCCAACTGGTAAATAAATATAATGCTAGATAAATAGCGAGGTTCCAACTGGTAAATAAATATAATGCTAGATAAATAGCGAGGTTCCAACTGGTAAATAAATATAATGCTAGATAAATAGCGAGGTTCCAACAGGTAAATAAATATAATGCTAGATAAATAGCTAGGTTCCAACTGGTAAATACATATAATGCTAGATAAATAGCGAGGTTCCATCTGGTAAATAAATATAATGCTAGATAAATAGCGAGGTTCCAACTGGTAAATAAATATAATGCTAGATAAATAGCGAGGTTTCAAGTGGTAAATACATATAATGCTAGATAAATAGCGAGGTTCCATCTGGTAAATAAATATAATGCTAGATAAATAGCGAGGTTCCATCTGGTAAATAAATATAATGCTAGATAAATAGTGAGGTTCCAAGTGGTAAATAAATATAATGCTAGATAAATAGCGAGGTTCCAAGTGGTAAATAAATATAATGCTAGATAAATAGCGAGGTTCCAACTGGTAAATAAATATAATGCTAGATAAATAGCGAGGTTCCAACTGGTAAATAAATATAATGCTAGATAAATAGCGAGGTTCCAACTGGTAAATAAATATAAGGCTAGATAAATAGCTAGGTTCCAACTGGTAAATACATATAATGCTAGATAAATAGCGAGGTTCCATCTGGTAAATACATATAATGCTAGATAAATAGCGAGGTTCCATCTGGTAAATAAATATAATGCTAGATAAATAGCGAGGTTCCAACTGGTAAATAAATATAATGCTAGATAAATAGCGAGGTTTCAAGTGGTAAATAAATATAATGCTAGACAAATAGCGAGGTTCCAAGTGGTAAATAAATATAATGCTAGATAAATAGCGAGGTTCCATCTGGTAAATAAATATAATGCTAGATAAATAGTGAGGTTCCAAGTGGTAAATAAATATAATGCTAGATAAATAGCGAGGTTCCAACTGGTAAATAAATATAATGCGAGATAAATAGCGAGGTTCCAACTGGTAAATACATATAATGCTAGATAAATAGCGAGGTTCCAACTGGTAAATAAATATAATGCTAGATAAATAGTGAGGTTCCAACTGGTAAATAAATATAATGCTTGATAAATAGCGAAGTTCCAAGTGGTAAATAAATATAATGCTACATAAATAGTGAGGTTCCAAGTGGTAAATAAATATAATGCTAGATAAATAGCGAGGTTCCAAGTGGTAAATAAATATAATGCTAGATAAATAGCGAGGTTCCATCTGGTAAATAAATATAATGCGAGATAAATAGCGAGGTTCCAACTGGTAAATAAATATAATGCTAGATAAATAGTGAGGTTCCAACTGGTAAATAAATATAATGCTAGATAAATAGCGAAGTTCCAAGTGGTAAATAAATATAATGCTACATAAATAGTGAGGTTCCAAGTGGTAAATAAATATAATGCTAGATAAATAGCGAGGTTCCAACTTGTAAATAAATATAATGCTAGATAAATAGTGAGGTTCCAAGTGGTAAATAAATATAATGCTAGATAAATAGCGAGGCTCCATCTGGTAAATAAATATAATGCTAGATAAATAGCGAGGTTCCAAGTGGTAAATAAATATAATGCTACATAAATAGTGAGGTTCCAACTGGTAAATAAATATAATGCTAGATAAATAGTGAGGTTCCAACTGGTAAATAAATATAATGCTAGATAAATAGCGAGGCTCCATCTGGTAAATAAATATAATGCTAGATAAATAGCGAGGTTCCAACTGGTAAATAAATATAATGCTAGATAAATAGCGATGTTTCAAGTGGTAAATAAATATAATGCTAGATAAATAGCGAGGTTCCATCTGGTAAATAAATATAATGCTAGATAAATAGCGAGGTTTCCAGTGGTAAATACATATAATGCTAGATAAATAGCGAGGTTCCATCTGGTAAATAAATATAATGCTAGATAAATAGCGAGGTTCCATCTGGTAAATAAATATAATGCTAGATAAATAGTGAGGTTCCAAGTGGTAAATAAATATAATGCTAGATAAATAGCGAGGTTCCAACTGGTAAATAAATATAATGCTAGATAAATAGCGAGGTTCCAACTGGTAAATAAATATAATGCTAGATAAATAGCGAGGTTCCAACTGGTAAATAAATATAATGCTAGATAAATAGCGAGGTTCCAACTGGTAAATAAATATAATGCTAGATAAATAGCGAGGTTCCAACAGGTAAATAAATATAATGCTAGATAAATAGCTAGGTTCCAACTGGTAAATACATATAATGCTAGATAAATAGCGAGGTTCCATCTGGTAAATACATATAATGCTAGATAAATAGCGAGGTTCCATCTGGTAAATAAATATAATGCTAGATAAATAGCGAGGTTCCAACTGGTAAATAAATATAATGCTAGATAAATAGCGAGGTTTCAAGTGGTAAATACATATAATGCTAGATAAATAGCGAGGTTCCATCTGGTAAATAAATATAATGCTAGATAAATAGCGAGGTTCCATCTGGTAAATAAATATAATGCTAGATAAATAGTGAGGTTCCAAGTGGTAAATAAATATAATGCTAGATAAATAGCGAGGTTCCAAGTGGTAAATAAATATAATGCTAGATAAATAGCGAGGTTCCAACTGGTAAATAAATATAATGCTAGATAAATAGCGAGGTTCCAACTGGTAAATAAATATAATGCTAGATAAATAGCGAGGTTCCAACTGGTAAATAAATATAATGCTAGATAAATAGCGAGGTTCCAACAGGTAAATAAATATAATGCTAGATAAATAGCTAGGTTCCAACTGGTAAATACATATAATGCTAGATAAATAGCGAGGTTCCATCTGGTAAATAAATATAATGCTAGATAAATAGCGAGGTTCCAACTGGTAAATAAATATAATGCTAGATAAATAGCGAGGTTTCAAGTGGTAAATAAATATAATGCTAGATAAATAGCGAGGTTCCAAGTGGTAAATAAATATAATGCTAGATAAATAGCGAGGTTCCATCTGGTAAATAAATATAATGCTAGATAAATAGTGAGGTTCCAAGTGGTAAATAAATATAATGCTAGATAAATAGCGAGGTTCCAACTGGTAAATAAATATAATGCGAGATAAATAGCGAGGTTCCAACTGGTAAATACATATAATGCTAGATAAATAGCGAGGTTCCAACTGGTAAATAAATATAATGCTAGATAAATAGTGAGGTTCCAACTGGTAAATAAATATAATGCTTGATAAATAGCGAAGTTCCAAGTGGTAAATAAATATAATGCTACATAAATAGTGAGGTTCCAAGTGGTAAATAAATATAATGCTAGATAAATAGCGAGGTTCCAAGTGGTAAATAAATATAATGCTAGATAAATAGCGAGGTTCCATCTGGTAAATAAATATAATGCGAGATAAATAGCGAGGTTCCAACTGGTAAATAAATATAATGCTAGATAAATAGTGAGGTTCCAACTGGTAAATAAATATAATGCTAGATAAATAGCGAAGTTCCAAGTGGTAAATAAATATAATGCTACATAAATAGTGAGGTTCCAAGTGGTAAATAAATATAATGCTAGATAAATAGCGAGGTTCCAACTTGTAAATAAATATAATGCTAGATAAATAGTGAGGTTCCAAGTGGTAAATAAATATAATGCTAGATAAATAGCGAGGCTCCATCTGGTAAATAAATATAATGCTAGATAAATAGCGAGGTTCCAAGTGGTAAATAAATATAATGCTACATAAATAGTGAGGTTCCAACTGGTAAATAAATATAATGCTAGATAAATAGTGAGGTTCCAACTGGTAAATAAATATAATGCTAGATAAATAGCGAGGCTCCATCTGGTAAATAAATATAATGCTAGATAAATAGCGAGGTTCCAACTGGTAAATAAATATAATGCTAGATAAATAGCGATGTTTCAAGTGGTAAATAAATATAATGCTAGATAAATAGCGAGGTTCCATCTGGTAAATAAATATAATGCTAGATAAATAGCGAGGTTTCAAGTGGTAAATACATATAATGCTAGATAAATAGCGAGGTTCCATCTGGTAAATAAATATAATGCTAGATAAATAGCGAGGTTCCATCTGGTAAATAAATATAATGCTAGATAAATAGTGAGGTTCCAAGTGGTAAATAAATATAATGCTAGATAAATAGCGAGGTTCCAAGTGGTAAATAAATATAATGCTAGATAAATAGCGAGGTTCCAACTGGTAAATAAATATAATGCTAGATAAATAGCGAGGTTCCAACTGGTAAATAAATATAATGCTAGATAAATAGCGAGGTTCCAACTGGTAAATAAATATAATGCTAGATAAATAGCGAGGTTCCAACAGGTAAATAAATATAATGCTAGATAAATAGCTAGGTTCCAACTGGTAAATACATATAATGCTAGATAAATAGCGAGGTTCCATCTGGTAAATACATATAATGCTAGATAAATAGCGAGGTTCCATCTGGTAAATAAATATAATGCTAGATAAATAGCGAGGTTCCAACTGGTAAATAAATATAATGCTAGATAAATAGCGAGGTTTCAAGTGGTAAATACATATAATGCTAGATAAATAGCGAGGTTCCATCTGGTAAATAAATATAATGCTAGATAAATAGCGAGGTTCCATCTGGTAAATAAATATAATGCTAGATAAATAGTGAGGTTCCAAGTGGTAAATAAATATAATGCTAGATAAATAGCGAGGTTCCAAGTGGTAAATAAATATAATGCTAGATAAATAGCGAGGTTCCAACTGGTAAATAAATATAATGCTAGATAAATAGCGAGGTTCCAACTGGTAAATAAATATAATGCTAGATAAATAGCGAGGTTCCAACTGGTAAATAAATATAATGCTAGATAAATAGCGAGGTTCCAACAGGTAAATAAATATAATGCTAGATAAATAGCTAGGTTCCAACTGGTAAATACATATAATGCTAGATAAATAGCGAGGTTCCATCTGGTAAATAAATATAATGCTAGATAAATAGCGAGGTTCCAACTGGTAAATAAATATAATGCTAGATAAATAGCGAGGTTTCAAGTGGTAAATAAATATAATGCTAGATAAATAGCGAGGTTCCAAGTGGTAAATAAATATAATGCTAGATAAATAGCGAGGTTCCATCTGGTAAATAAATATAATGCTAGATAAATAGTGAGGTTCCAAGTGGTAAATAAATATAATGCTAGATAAATAGCGAGGTTCCAACTGGTAAATAAATATAATGCGAGATAAATAGCGAGGTTCCAACTGGTAAATACATATAATGCTAGATAAATAGCGAGGTTCCAACTGGTAAATAAATATAATGCTAGATAAATAGTGAGGTTCCAACTGGTAAATAAATATAATGGTTGATAAATAGCGAAGTTCCAAGTGGTAAATAAATATAATGCTACATAAATAGTGAGGTTCCAAGTGGTAAATAAATATAATGCTAGATAAATAGCGAGGTTCCAAGTGGTAAATAAATATAATGCTAGATAAATAGCGAGGTTCCATCTGGTAAATAAATATAGTGCGAGATAAATAGCGAGGTTCCAACTGGTAAATAAATATAATGCTAGATAAATAGTGAGGTTCCAACTGGTAAATAAATATAATGCTAGATAAATAGCGAAGTTCCAAGTGGTAAATAAATATAATGCTACATAAATAGTGAGGTTCCAAGTGGTAAATAAATATAATGCTAGATAAATAGCGAGGTTCCAACTTGTAAATAAATATAATGCTAAATAAATAGTGAGGTTCCAAGTGGTAAATAAATATAATGCTAGATAAATAGCGAGGCTCCATCTGGTAAATAAATATAATGCTAGATAAATAGCGAGGTTCCAAGTGGTAAATAAATATAATGCTACATAAATAGTGAGGTTCCAACTGGTAAATAAATATAATGCTAGATAAATAGTGAGGTTCCAACTGGTAAATAAATATAATGCTAGATAAATAGCGAGGCTCCATCTGGTAAATAAATATAATGCTAGATAAATAGCGAGGTTCCAAGTGGTAAATAAATATAATGCTAGATAAATAGTGAGGTTCCAAGTGGTAAATAAATATAATGCTAGATAAATAGCGAGGTTCCAACTGGCAAGGGACGAGGAGCTCGCGTACCCCCAGAATAGTGTGCACGAAGTCCCGCCACACGGTCAAAGATGTCTTCGGTGGAGTTGTGAAGACCTTCGAGGGCAAGCGTTCCGCCATGAAAGGTGAGGGCGCTCCTTCCAGACCACCGGCGCTCTTTCCCCCGCGGTCCCGCTGCCCCCCACCACAGATAGCACTTCCTCTTTTGTGCGATTTCATGGCGATCGGAAGCGAGGGAGAAGCACGGCCGCACACACACACTGTCTCTCCGCACTCTCCGAAGAGTTGAATCGGGGGTAAATAACTGCTGTTTTATATATTTGTTTCTCTATTTTTTTTCTTAATTCGCAGGATACCGTAGTCGTTACACTTGAATCCAGACACTAGAGCGGCGTAATTTGAATATGTATGATTCAGAATGTTGTTGTTAGATTGATAACAAATGGAGCGAATCTGGCATCTTTTCCCCCCACACACACGCTCCTTTAGCTCGCCAGCTAGTTAGCAACCGGGGGGCGACGCATCGAGTCATGTAGTTGTATACGCCGCCAAAACCGTCGCTTTTCGCCTCTCAACTCCGGCTAAGTAAGCCTGACGCGTCGCGCACAGAAAAAGCTCGGCGCCTTTTTGTCATTTCCCCCCATTCATATATCAGATATTTTACGAGCCTGTGATGTTTGTGTTGTGGGGTTAGCTAGCTCGCCTCGGCTAACATAGCTTCTGTCGCTAAGTCGGTAGTTAGCCGTAGTTGAGATAGCCGTTTACAACTTAACATGACTGGTTTTAACTAGCGCACTGACTAAGTATTTCATAAACCATCAGACGCTTTTAATTTAATGCTTGCAAAATAGCACCCGCCATTCATTTAATCGTTCTTGACTGTCGACGTCGGGCTAGCATTGTCAGCTAATTGGGTAACGGTAAGTTTGCTGCTAACGAGGGAGTTCCAAATAACCACACATCGATACTTTACGTACTCCTTTATAAATGTTGCTTGTGTTTAACTGTCAACGATATGCTTCGTTCTTCGTGGTGTATCGTCCGCATACCCATAACTACACTACACCACATAACGTGAACATGTGACTGATCGATTGCCAGCATTACACTGTGAAGATGATTTGTATTTATTTAGCCTTTATTTAACCAGGTAAAATCCCATTGAGATCAAATATCTGTTTTTCCAAGGGAGACCTGGCCAAGAGGGCAGCAGCAAGGTTATATTGAAAACAGTAACCAACACATAAAACATCAAATGCACAACATTAAAACTTGCTCACATAGCACATGTGTATACAGACAAGGTATACTGCAATATTTTCACAGAAGCTATAAACTCATTTCGATGTAACAAGGGTTTGAAGTTGAAGATGCGATTGTAGGTAAATAGCAAGGTTCGTGGTGTATCGTCCGCATACCCAAAACTACACTACACCACATAACGTGAACATGTGACTGATCGATTGCCAGCATTACACTTTGAAGATGATGTTTTATTTATTTAGCCTTTATTTAACCAGGTAAAATCCCATTGAGATCAAATATCTCTTTTTCCAAGGGAGACCTGGCCAAGAGGGCAGCAGCAAGGTTACATTAAAAACAGTAAACAACACTTAAAACATCAAATGCACAACATTAAAACTTGCTCACATAACACATGTGCATACAGACAAGGTAGACTGCAATCCTTTCACAGAAGCTTTAAACTCATTTAATGTAGCAAGGTTCTGAAGTTGAAGATTCAATTGTAGGTAAATAGCAAGGTTCGTGGTGTATTGTCCGCATACCCAAAACTACACTACACCACATAACGTGAACATGTGACTGATCGATTGCCAGCATTACACTGTGAAGATGATTTGTATTTATTTAGCCTTTATTTAACCAGGTAAAATCCCATTGAGATCAAATATCTCTTTTTCCAAGGCAGACCTGGCCAAGAGGGCAGCAGCAAGGTTACATTAAAAACAGTAAACAACACATAAAACATCAAATGTACAACATGCTCACATAGCACATGTGCATACAGACAAGGTAAACCGCAGTCCTTTCACAGAAGCTTTAAACTCATTTAATGCAACAAGGGTTTGAAGTTGAGGATTCGATTGTAGGTTATTCCAAGCCTTCGGTGCTGAAAACCTAAATGCTTTCTTGCCCAGTTCAATGATGCTCCTTGTTTGTAGATAGCTTAATAATATCTATATCTGACACATCAGCAGCATGACATTGTCAATCTAAAGTTGCTCTCTTTGTTTGCAGTATCAACTTGAGTGGGCAACCCTAACTTTGACAACGGACATTGCTTTCCAGGTGAGTACCGGAGAAAACGTTTTAGTTTTATTGGACTATATTGTTCTTTTTAAAACATTTCATCAGATTGCTGCTGGGTCTAGTCCTCCTTTGAAATGTTGGACTTTTAGAAATAGTGTACATTTAAAGGGGAACTGCACTTTTTTTTGGAATTTTGCTTATCATCCGACTGGATGCGGAAGGACGACTGAACGGCACCGCCACGCCTCCGTCTTGCAGCAATCTAGAGCGGCCCTTTGCGAGACCTCGTGAATCCGCACGTAATAAGGGGAGTTGTATTAAAGTGCAGACATGTGAAATGTCTGTACTTTAAGCATACATTTTCGTGTCAAAATATTACTTCCACGTTTCTTCAATGAAATGTCAAAGAAAATACGATCTGAACCAAAATTTGTTGAATGCTCGCCCTCAGCCGCAGGTACTCGCTGTTTTTTCTTGCCTAAACGCCGTACTGAGTTTGACTTGGACTTAGACAAACTTTATAGATCCTCAAGGGAAATTGTTCCACAGTTACAAAGGATGGAAAGGATAATGCAGGTATAAAGTAGACTAAAAATGTACCATAGTAGCAATATAACATATATGTAATATTTACATATAATCAATACTGATATGTTATATTATATTTTTATATAATATATAAAAAAATCCCAATTACCATGTACAATATTGCAGTATATGTAAAAGGGCTGCATAAAATAGAGAGTAGATGCAGCAGAAAACATACATTATAAACAAAGAGAGGTAGCTAACATGTCACGTGTCAGGTAATAGACAGATATCATCTATTGCTGTATGGCGAGTGATTAAGCAGCTGGATGGAGTGCAGAATGAAGGAGTTCTTGAATCGAACACCGGGAACGAAGCTGCTCTGCTGTCCCTCAATTGTCTGGTGGAGTGGGTGGGCAGGATTGTCCATGATGGCGAGAAGTTTGTCCAGTGTCCTCCTGTCCCTCACTGACACAAACGCCTCCAACTGCGTGTCAATAGTTTGTCCGGCGTTCTGGATCAGTTTGTCAATCCGGTTTAAGTCCCTTTTGCTGGTGCTGCTCCCCCAACATACTACTGCAAAGTACAGGGCACTGGCCACAACAGACTGAAAAAAGATCTGTTGCCGGACAGTGAGAAGTCAGGCGCACCAAAACAAGCTCGCTAGTAGGCTAACCATCTAGTTGGCTTACTAGTTGTCGCCTCCGTTCGCTCACTGAGCTACCACGTTGACAGCTGTCTACTTTGCCTCCAATCATATTTGCATGATTACAGTCCGAACGCTGTTGATTTCGAACCAGTTGTAGTTCCAGGGCAAGGGTCTGCAACCTGTGGCTCGTATAATTTCAAGCTAGTTCATGCTTCTGTGTACTGTTGTCACTACTAGAGGTGGGGGAAATAATCAATTTTTAGATGCAACGCAATTCGGACATGGAAGATTATTGAATCAATTAGTAAATGTCCATAATTGATCATCAATTTATTTATTGTAAGATAGGCAACAGCCCCCCCGTGACCCCCAAAAGGGACAAGCGGTAGAAAATGGATGGATGGATGGAAAGTAATGTAGACAGTTCTAAACTAAATATTTTTCTAAATGAGCCACCTCACAGAGAGATCCGACCAACTCCTTTACTATCTGGCACTTTTGTTTCAGTTTTGCACACATTTTCAATAATTTAATAAATGTGACGGGAATTAATTGAACTGTTTCTTATACCAAATTATTTTTTTAAGTTGCAAGTGATAAACGCTTCTTTAGTGAAACGAAAAGAAATGTAATACTGCATATATACCGTAATTTCCGGACTATAAGCCGCTACTTTTTCCCCACGTTCTGGTCCGTGCAAGGGTGCGGCTTATTTACGGCCTGTTCTTCTCCGACACCGACGAAGAGGATTTCGGTGGTTTTAGTACGCAGGAGGAAGACGATGACACAATGATTAAAGACTGACTTTTCATATACCGGTAGGCTGGTTATTTTGATAACGTACAGGCGAGCACTTTGTATTACTTTGCACCGTTGTATTATTTGTACTCTGTACGAATGCTGTTCGCCATGTCAAAGATGTGAAAGTTTGATTGAATGATTGAAAGATTTATTGTTAATAAATGGGACGCTTTGCGTTCCCAAACAGTCATCTCTGTCCCGACAATCCCCTCCGTGGTAGCAGGAACCCCTATATACTACGCTAATTACACATCAAAACCCTGCGGCTTATAGTCGGGTGCGGCTTATATATGGAGCAATCTGTATTTTCCCCTAAATTTAGCTGGTGCGGCTTATAGTCCGGAAATTACGGTATACAGTACAGGCCCAAAGTTTGGACACACCTAATTTAAATGTGTTTTCTTTATTTTCATGACTATTTACATTGTAGATTGTCACTGAAGGCATCAACACTATGAATGAACACGTGCAGTTATGTACTTAACAAAAAAAGGTGAAATAACTAAACATGTTTTATATTCCAGTTTCTACAAAATAGCCACCCTTTGCTCTGATTACTTTTTTGCACACTCTTGGCATTCTCTCCATGAGCTTCAAGAGGTAGTCACCTGAAATGGTTTTCACTTCACATGTGTGCTTGAAGCTCATCGAGAGAATGCCAAGAGTGTGCAAAGCAAAAATCAGAGCAAAGGGGGAGTTGTTTTGAAGAAACTAGTATATAAAACATGTGTTCAGTTATTTCACCTTTTTTTTGTTAAGTACATAACTCCACGTGTTCATTCATAGTTTTGATGCCTTCAGTGACAATCTACAATGTAAATAGTCATGAAAATAAAGAAAACACATTCAATGAGGAGAAGGGGTGTCCAAACTTTTGGCCTGTACTGTACATAAACTAATGATGCATCAATAATAGATTTTTAGTCGATTTTTAATGGAATTGTAGCTCCAGAATGGTAATCGCAATCGAATCGTGAAGTGCCCAAAGATTCCCCCCTTGAGAAATTCAAATTTCTGCAACAATTCAATGCAGTGTTTTCTGGTGAGAAATTATTTAGCTAGTTAGCTTCTTTTTGTTGCTAATAAACAATGGTAACTAGAGAGGGGTTGGGTTTTATTGGAACTTATGCTTTGTTACAATACTTTAATTGCAAACAAGGAAGGCATTTTTACAAAGTTGGGCAGTACACTTCATTCACTAACCGTGTTACAAAAAAGATCAGTTAGAATAATAGATTATGTTGCATATAGAGAACATTCAAACAATTTATTTATTGACTCAGAAATATTGAAATTCAATGGTTTGGTGCATTTGCAAACAGCTCAAAGGCTGTAACTGATTGGCTTTTAGTACTAGTCCTGAGTTGATGCGATTCAATCATGAGGTAAAGTGCCCACCTTTGCAAAAATGCCTTTGCCGCGTCGCTGCTACGCAAGAGGATTTGGAGAGGAAGGACCGAGCTCGCCATAACGCAGCAGCATAAACAAATTGTAGATAGAAGAAGACGTGTGACAACCAGTCTTAGGCATAATGTCGTTACAATAATAAGAGCGTTACTAATACAGACGCACACAACTTTAATTACTATGGGGGAATAATTGACAACAATTCCTAGAAGTGATAATCATGTAATCCCACAATACCCTGCTTGTGGACAAGGAGAGATACAGCCACCAAAGCACATTCAATCCCTGTATGAACTCTAATTAATTACCTTTTCGAAGTTATTTGCCTAACATTGGCAACAAAACAGATCATAAAACAAAAATACAGCAATGTTGGATCTTGACTAATTGTCAGGTGACAACAGGTGTGGGTCGTTACCTAGGGAGAAGCTAGAAAAGAAACCAGTAACAAAATAACATGCCAAAGACAGGTGGGGGAATGTAACATGACACTACTTTAAAGGAAATTAACTTCAATATAGTGATCATAAAGATTTTTTTGGCTCCAAACGGCTTTAATTTGGTGGAAACGGGTCCAAATGGCTCTTTTGAAGCAAAAGGCTGCCGACTCCTGATTTAGAATAAATGTTCACGAGCTCAGAGGCGAGAAAGCAGCTCACCTGCTCATGACGTCAATACAGCAGCATAAGAAAATTACCTCTCTGTTAGCTCTTGTAATAACAATATCGCTAATATTGGTTAATATTCAGGTCACGAAATGTAAATGGAGTATTGTTGGCGCTTCCTGGATTTTACGGTCGGAATAGACGCAATGACGTCATGACTTCATGGATCCCATTCACTCCGTTGTAAGCAGACTCATATTTAAGAGTTGGAATGCATTTAAAAAAGACATATGCTCTTGTCTCATAACGATTGTGAATTATAGGCAAACATTTTTAATATGTGCAGTTCCCCTTTAAGCGTCCCGATTTTAGTTAATGCTCAACCTAATGCAGCTACAGATTTTAGTTCATGCTCAACCTAATGCAGCTACAGATTTTAGTTCATGCTCAACCTAATGCAGCTACAGGAAGAACAAATTTGACATTAAAAAAACTTGCACTCATTTATTTTCATGACGTACCCAGGGTTTTACACCGCCGTCTTTTTGCATATTATGTCAATTGATAGCTTATTTTTCTGTGATTTGACTGTTTAATATGAATAACTACAACAAAAGAAATGTTGAACCAGTCAAACAGGAAAACAACTCAACTTTGAAGCTTCACACTATTCTTAATGCTTGTAAAAGTGCGACAAACAAGTTTCCGTTACGTTGGCAATGATCCAGTGAATGTGAATATTCCACACAAACTCTTGCATACATCGAGACACACTACTGCACACTACAATCATATTTGTTGGGAAGTGTGCATGTTTTCCACATATTGTTGACAGTGAATAGCCACTTTACCCTGACCTAAACTTTTGATTGGAACCTCACTTGACCCAATAGACAACTGTCTATGCACACAGAAATGTCCCAACCTCTCTTCTTAGGCCAGTGGCATCCAGTCTTGATGATTAACTCATTGAATAGCCAGTAGAATTGTGAAAACACCATTATGCTTGTTGGGTGGGTTTTCATCTTAAAAGCAAGGGAACCATTTGAAGTTTGTTTCACAAAACTTATGTAAGTCAAGATTATATACATTTATATGATATACACTACCGTTCAAAAGTTTGGGGTCACCCAAACAATTTTGTGGAATAGCCTTCATTTTTAAGAACAAGAATAGACTGTCGAGTTTCAGGTGAAAGTTCTCTTTTTCTGGCCATTTTGAGCGTTTAATTGACCCCACAAATGTGATGCTCCAGAAACTCAATCTGCTCAAAGGAAGGTCAGTTTTGTAGCTTCTGTAACGAGCTAAACTGTTTTCAGATGTGTGAACATGATTGCACAAGGATTTTCTAATCATCAATTAGCCTTCTGAGCCAATGAGCAAACACATTGTACCATTAGAACACTGGAGTGATAGTTGCTGGAAATGGGCCTCTATACACCTAAGTAGATATTGCACCAAAAACCAGACATTTGCAGCTAGAATAGTCATTTACCACATTAGCAATGTATAGAGTGTATTTCTTTAAAGTTAAGACTAGTTTAAAGTTATCTTCATTGAAAAGCACAGTGCTTTTCCTTCAAAAATAAGGACATTTCAATGTGACCCCAAACTTTTGAATGGTAGTGTACATTTGATTGAGCTTTCAATACTATCGTTATATCATGATAATGCATGTATATAATTCAATAATAATTCAATAGTAGCAAAATAATTTAAATATTTAATTGATATTGTTACATTGTCTAATTATAATGATCAAAAATCAATCAATCAATGATTTTGAACATTTGAAGAATCAGCATTGGTATGACCAATACTGCCCCTGTAACTAGATATTGGATCGATACCCACATTTTAAGTATCGCCAAAAAACTAATGTAAAGTATCAAACAGAAGAATACGTGCTTGTTGCATTATAACAAATGTGTAGACAGAACAATATTACAACAGAAAGTAAACACTTGTTAACAGTAAAATAGAAAGTACTGGAACATTATTCATATTTTGACAAAAGGATACAACCAGAAATGACGCAGTATGTGACCGCATACGTCAGCAGCCTTTGTAACCCATTTTGAAATTCTATTCTTCTATTATCCGCTTTCTATTATCATTTACATACTAAAAATATATATTGTGTTATATATCGTTATTGCAGGAGGCTGTAATATGTATCGCATTATAGATTTTAGGCTATATCACCCATCCGTAGCCAAGATGCAGTGTCAGGAAGCCAAATGAAACACCTTTGGGAAAACCTGATCCGAACATTAGAAAAAACGTGTAAAATACTACATTGTTGTATTATCTTTATCAAATTTGAAATGTGATTGGATAAGGATTCAAGTCATGATCCCAATTTTGTTTCCTGGTCCAAACCACCAAACAAGTTATTGAGAGGGCACATTTTTCAGAATTTTTTTTTTCTTCTTTTGAGAGTTTTCAAGCTGTTCTTTAGTATCAGTGCCACTTAGACCAGGCCTCTCCAACCTGTCGCTCGCAAGTTACCAGTAGCTTGCCACGCCTTTCTGTGTAGCTCGTCAATTCGATGCGTTATTATGCACAGTACACAACTGCCCTATGCTGGCTGAACAGTCAAACGTTTTGAATGGCTCTTTTATGTGAACAACAAGTACTAATTTGCACAATAGTATGAGATAGTAATTGGAATCGGTAATCAAGGTTAAATTATAGCTGTTCAAAAAGTTGTTAGTTTTGGCAGCCGGGGTTACATATTTAGCCTGTTAGCTTACAAAAGCGCCCAAAGCCGTGCTTTTACTCCAATTGGTTAATTGGCAGCTTTACTTTTCTTTAACTATGACTTTTATAGGTGTTTGAGCCACCCACAAAATCCCAGAATGGTATAGGTAAACATTTTAATTTTACAAAAGAGAAGTAGAAATAAAACAAAACTGTAAAGTCAACATATATGCATGATTTTGAGAATGTTTTGTCAGACATTTATTCAGTAATTTAGGAAGTGATACAGGTAAAATATTGTCATAATATTGACATTATCCATTCTTGTAAAATGTTAAAGTTTGTAATCCTATCTGCAGCTTCATTCTTGTATATTTTTAGCTAATCTAAATTTAACTTTGTTGCAATGACTTCATTTTTTTCTAATTATGACTAAATATTCAGAAATTAAGTTGCCAATTTAAGTAAGTTAAGTAGCAATATACAAGCACACAGCTGTAAATGCTATTTATATAAAATGAAATTACAAAGCATAATGTTAGGATAATAAATGCCCACATTTACAAGAATACATTTGAGATGATCAAATACTTAACAAGAATAAAGGTATTTTAGCCTCAATGTACAATGTAATTCTTCCAATATTTAGACTTTTTAATCCGGTTTCCAACTTTATTCTTGTATATTTTAATGTGTATAGAATAGAGCATGTATAAAATTACATTTTTTTAAACAAATATTGATCTTTATTTTATTTATTACCTGCTTAATATATGTGATAAACAGTTGTGTTTAGGTTGGTGTAGGCATTCTGATATTCCCTTGTCTCATTAGAATTTTTTGTCTTAAAGGCTATGATATTTTTTAATGCGTTAATATCCAGTGACTTGTTTGAAGCGTTAACTGCTCAAAAAAAGTTATCTTTATCTTTTTCTTTGTGTTTTCTTGTTAAACAGAAGTGAAGTTGATCAAGAGGCTCTCAGATCGGTTCTCCTGCGTTGGACATCCAGTCTGCTTAGTCTATGGCTCTGATGGACAAACATAAACAGGTCAAGCGGCAGAGGCTCGACCGCATTTGTGAGGGTGAGATTTTTTTGTTTGTTACAAAAGAAAACTCACATTTGTAAGAGAATTATCCACTTTCTACCTTTTTTAAGTACTAAAACAGCAACCCCAACTTTAGGTACACTTCTGTACACGAGCGCTCATACTAGGGCAAGTTAACACCTAAAGTCTAATTTCTTGCTTGCACTTTTACAATGTAGCCATGTCACAGAATGACTGGAATGTAATTACTTTTTACCAATTCTTTCTAACCACCAACTTTCATTGTAACAATAAATCGAAAACACAAAATAATGCATCATGTCATGTTCACTCACTAGCCATGATATTCTCATGCATAAAAAGTGCATGTCATTTAATTATTGTGATCGCCCCTGACAGCCGCCACCTTCCATAGAAATAATCAGATCAATTCTAAGATAGACAGGTGATAATTCCATCCATTTTCTACCACTTGTCCCTTTCGGGGTTGCGGGGGTTGCTGGAGCTTCTCCCAACTGCACTCGGGCAGAAAACGGGGTACAATAATACTGCAGAGTACAAGTGATGGCACAAGCAAGCAAACGGGCCAAAGCACATCAAAGGTGACAGAAGAGGGAAGGGGCATAATGCACGGTACCAATGCCTACTGAGAGTTAGCCCGACTTAAACAAGTTGAAAAACTTATTCGGGTGTTAACATTTAGTGGTCAATTGTACGGAATATGTACTTCACTGTGCAACCTACTAATAAAAGTCTCAATTAGGGATGGCTTTTTGCCGATATCCGATATTCCGATATTGTCCAACTCTTTAATTACCGATACCGATATCAACCGATACATGCAGTCGTGGAATTAACACATTATTATGCCTAATTTGGACAACCATGTATGGTGAAGATAAGGTACTTTTTAAAAATAATAATAAAATAAGATAACTAAATTAAAAACATTTTCTTGAATAAAAAAAAGTAAAACAATATAAAAACAGTTACATAGAAACTAGTAATTAATGAAAATGAGTAAAATTAACTGTTAAAGGTTAGTAATATTAGTGGACCAGCAGCACGCACAATCATGTGTGCTTACAGACTGTATTCCTTGCAGACTGTATTGATATATATTGATATATAATGTAGGAACCAGAATATTGATAACAGAAAGAAATGGGGGGGGGGGAGGTTTTTTGGGTTGGTGCACTAATTGTAAGTGTATCTTGTGTTTTTTATGTTGATTTAATAAAAAAATAAAAAAAACAAAAAAAAACGATACAGATTAAAAAAAAAACTATACCGATAATGTCCGATATTACATTTTAACGCATTTATACATTAAGATTAAGATTAAAGTACCAATGATTGTCACACACACACTAGATGTGGTGAAATTTGTCCTCTGCATTTGACCCATCCCCTTGGGGAGCAGTGGGCAGCAGCGGCGCCGCGCCCGGGAATCATTTTTGGTGATTTAACCCCCAACTCCAACCCTTTGTTGCTGAGTGCCAAGCAAGGAGGTTATGGGTCCCATTTTTATAGTCTTTGGTATGACTCGGCTGGGATTTGAACTCCAACCTACCGATCTCAGGGCGGACACTCTAACCACTAGGCCACTATCCCTAGTCTCAATCAATCAATCAAACACAATCTAATAAATACTGTACAGTATACAGGTACTAGTATAGTATCGCCGTACTAATGAATAAAAACAGTACTATACTCTGGTTGAAAAGTACCGGTTCTCCATTTTTTATTTTTTTTAACGGGCATGACGGCACGTCGTCACGTCATGACATTGCTGGGTTTACGAGCAGAGGAGCGTGTTTGGCAGCGCACAATCACAGAGTACTTACAAGGAGATAATATGTGCAGACAGAAAAGGGAGAATGGACACATTTTGGCCGAAAAACTAAAGATAAAGATGAAGCCATAACACTGAAACGCCCTCAAGAAGAGGTGCTTTAAGACATGGCGAGCTAGCTAGCAGCTAACGTCTATTAGCAGTTTGCAGTGTTTTAGCTACTTCTAAATCACTAATACTCGCGCCCTCCTGGCGACAAAATAAGTTTCTTACAAGTATCATCCCTGCAGGACGAGGAATAGCTAAACATGCTTCACTACACACCGTAGGAGGATACAATAGCTCACCAGCGTCATTAGCAGTTCATGGGTGGATCGACACCTGACATCCACTGTAATGATACCAAGTACAAGAGCGTATCTAGTCAATACTACTATGATTACATATTTTTTATCGTCACAAAATATTTTTTCCTTTATGTAAAATCTATATTATATCTATAAACTCAGGAAATATGTCCCTGGACACATGAGGACTTTGAATATGACCAATGTATGATCCTGTAACTACTTGGTATTGGATCGATACCTAAATTTGTGGTATTATCTAGAGATGTCCGATAATATCGGCCGATAAATGCTTTAAAACGTAATATCGGAAATTATCGGTATAGTTTTTTAAAATTTGTTTATTTATTTATTTTTATTTTTATTAAATCAACATAAAAAACACAAGATACACTTACAATTAGTACACCAACCCAACCCCCCCCCCATTCACACAAAAGGGTTGTTTCTTTCTGTTATTAATGTTCTGGTTCCTACATTGCATATCAATATATAACAATACAGTCTGCAAGGAATACAGTCCGTAAGCACACATGATTGTGCGTGCTGCTGGTCCACTAATAGTACTAACCTTTAACAGTTAATTTTACTCAATTTCATTAATTACTAGTTTCTATGTAACTGTTTTTATATTCTTTTACTTTCTTTTTTATTCAAGAAAATGTTTTTAATTTATTTATCTTATTTTATTTTGTTTTATTTTTAAAAAAAGGACCTTATCTTCACCATACCTGGTTGTTCAAATTAGGCATAATAATGTGTTAATTCCACGACTGTATATATCGGTATCGGTTGATATCGGTAATTAAGAGTTGGACAATATCGGAATATCGGATATCGGCAAAAAACCATTATCGGACATCCCTAGTATTATCCAAAACTAATGTAAAGTATCCAAACAGCAGAAGAATAAGTGATTATTACATTTTAACAGAAGTGTAGATAGAACATCTTGAAATGGAAAATAACCAGATATTGACAGTAAATGCACAAGTGGATTAATAACCAATGTTTACAGCTTGTCCCTCATAATGTTGACAAAATAATAGAAGGAGAAATGACACAATATGTTACTGCATATGTCAGCAGCTAAATTAGGAGCCTTTGTTTACTTACTACTAAAAGACAAGTTGTCTAGTATGTTCACTATTTTATTTAAGACCCAAATTGTTCTTCGTTTGGGGCGGTATAGCACGGTTGGTAGAGTGGCCGTGCCAGCAACTTGAGGGTTCCAGGTTCGATTCCCGCTTCTGCAATCCGAGTCACTGCCCCTGTGTCCTTGGACAAGACACTTTACCCCAGTGCCACCCACACTGGTTTAAAAAATTGAACTTAGATATTGGGTTTCACAATGTAAAGCGCTTTGAGTCACGAGAGAAAAGCGCTATATAAAAAATATTCACTTCACTTCACAATAAGAAGCATATGTTTAATGTATTGTGAGATTTTTTTGTTAAAATAAAGCCAATAATGCCATTTTTTGTGGTCCCCTTTATTTAGAAAAGTATCTAAATATATTTTGGTACCGGTACCAAAATATTGTACACACAACATTTACATTTGGAGAGGCATGTTTTGTATTGCACAATGGTAATATATTCATATGGGCCTTGTGAAGATTGTGATTTATAAAACAATGTTTGACTAAATGTGCCAGCAATGTGGAAGTATTATGGGTGTGAAAGTTTGAATAATAGTTGACATGCAGAAAAAATAGGACAATATCGGAATATCTGGCGCAGGAATTTTTAGTTTGCCGTGGAGTGAAGTCTCAAGTAGGCAATAGAGAGCAGGCGTAAATGGGAAGCTTAAAATGGAGGGAATATTGTGGGAGACTCTGGAGACGGGTGAGAAAGAGAGTGCAAGGTGAAGGGTCGTGGCTGCAGCCATGGGGAAACGGGCCAGCTGTCTCTTTAAAAAACGACAACGGCCCCAAACCGCCCTCAGGCCTCGGTTATATGTTAATAAGGTTAGTGCTGGTTGGTTGGCCCTCAATGGAGCCGCCAGTGATTGGACGGCAAAGGTAGGGGGAGGGCGGGCTGGGCGTGGATGACAGCTGAGAGAGAGAGAGGGGGTGAGAGCGAGCGAGAGAGGGAGAGGAAAAAGCAATAGAGGGAGAGCGAGGCGAGGGAGGAAGAAGGGCTGACAGACTTCATAATGCAAGGTTAGCTCTTGTGCTCATGTGTTTCTCTGTTTGGGATTGTGTTTTGTATAGTTTTGGGTTCCGTGCGGCCAGTGGGGAGAAGAGAGGACTACGGTTTTGGGTGTGGCGCAGTCGAACGTGTGTATGCTGCGTTGTGTGTCGCTCAGAGTGCGTTTGCCTTGTCCCAGCCGCAGGAGGAACTAAATAACAGCGTGTGTGTGCGCGCGCTGGTCTGGGTGGAGTACGGTTTCTTGCTGCATTATCATCATCTACTGCCCCTCCCCCCCACCACTCCTTCCTCCAAATGCAGCCAGAGGGAGCATGAAGAGGAGGGGTGGGGGGAAAGGGAGAGCAGAGTGAGGGAGAATGAATGAAACACTGAATGAAATGTATTGTGTGCGGCCATGCTTGCGTTTTGTCGGCTCGGCTATGCCAGTGTCCTTTACTCAAATTACCCTGTGTGAGGAGGCCTTCTTGTGGATTTCCCCTGCAACTTGTTCTGAGGCCTTCTTTGTCATGAAGCCATTTTGGTTGGTCTTTGTCCACCCGTGGTGTAAGAAGTATGCCTGTTCGCGTTCTCCAGCCAGATGCAGCACTTTTTCCACTTCCATTTGGAATGCTCTGTGGGTTTTCTCTTTTCTTTTTCATTTAATACAAGTTGATAAAGGTCTGACATCGCAGGAAGTGTGAACAAATATTTGTTTTGCACCCTGGGCTACTAGCTACCGTCCCTCCTGTGCACTCTCACCATTACCTTTCCCCCCCTGTTAATGTTCCAGCTTGTCACACTCCCCCCCACCCCCCCACCCTGGTAGGGGCACACAAATGGGCACAAACACACACAGACAGACACCTGTCACGTAACAGGAACATGAGTGTGTGTACCGGTGCATGTGTGAGGCTGCACTAAGCAAAAGGAGGGAAAAGAGGGGCTTTTTTTGGTATGAAAGTCAGTTTCAATTCCGTTGTCTTGTTGACTATCTCTAAAATGCAACGTTTCTTTAGTCGACATGATGATGCCACTATGAAGTTGGGAAGGTGTGCGTGTGTCTCCTGAAATTGAGGGGGGAGATGCAGTAATAATATAGGCGAGGAACACGCCCACATAGGAGAATTTAGGTCATGACTCAGACCCCGTCATGAACCCCCACCTCTCTTCTGAGACCCGGCAGATTTCTGCACCCCTCCCCCTTACCCCTTTGGCCACCACACTCCCCATCATCTCTTCTCATGCATGCCCCTCATACATTCAGTACAGTACAGTAAGGCAGGTCAAGTTGCCAGACTAAATGATGAAAATTGTGTATAAAGTGGAACCTCTGGGTCAAACAGTGCATTCTGGGGCACTCAAAAATCCCAAAGGGAATAATGTAAATAGAAAACAAATCACTAATTCCAGGGTCATTGCTTCCTAAAACCATAACTGTGCTGGCAAGTAACATTTAAATACAAATGTGAAAAATGTTAGCCACTGCTATTTGAAGCAATTCTCAAGTTAACATTTCAATGATGAAAGACAAAGGCTTTTCATATCCAAACATTCTGTCCTATTATGCAAAACCAACTTTTCTTACCTGTTGGTAGCTTCTTTTTTTTTTTTTTAAATTTGGGATTCCCATAAGTCCCGAAAATTAGAAATCAAACCATGGAGGCATGGCAGAGATATAACAATCTAGCCTTCTTTCGAACTTGCTCCAATGGAGACGTTTGGAATTTGAGACTTTAGTGACGTATTTTGCCTTAGTTACGTCAGCATATCCCCATATATGGTTGAGCTTTACTCGGAACAGCTTCGTGCAAGTCCGCCATTTTAATTCAGTTGTAGCCGAAAGCTGTAGTCAGTGAGTTTCTTATTTTTCTCTATTCTCTGACTCGTACTTGCACATGCATGCTTACTACGCAGCTGTTGCCATTTCTAAATACAAAGTAGTGTATAGTTCTAACTTCTGTCAGTAAACTCGATTTGGAAGCGCTAAAAACTACAACATGGCTGACGGAGAGGAGACTTTGCCTGAAGGAGGGGTTTGACACGTAAATAAGGCCACCCACAAAACGGCGCCTCCTGAAGAGACGGTCAGAAAGCGGCTTGAAGATGGTCTGTAAAACAAAGTCTATGGACAATTTTGACCAAAGCACCACCATCACATGTTATGTAGACAACAAGGAAGTGCTTTACACGTAGAATAAAAATCATATGACCCTTTTTAAGCTTTAAAAGAATTCCGCTTGTAGGCGTTGGAGGCTGATCTTTGGATAGAGCCATAAAAAGCAAAACACATATGGAATTATTTGGTGGTCTACTCGTTCCACTCGTACACCTGTGCAATATATTGTTTTCATTAAAGCTTTTTGGTACAGATAATAAAAATAAATACATAGAAATTAAAGCTTTTTTCCTCTTTCCTCTACCACCTACCTTTTTCCGCCACGGGCTTCCATAGCTTTCCCTGTCCTCCTTGTTTCCTTAACAGAAATGCCCACCGAGCAACAATGGTTGCCGGTCTACACCCTTAGCTCTGCTTCTTCCTACTGCCGTTTATTGCGGTTAATTGGTACCAGACATACCAGACTTGTATCCACAAATTTATGCAAAGTAGGATTATTAACAATAAATCTAATATTTTCATAGTTAGAGCAATAAATTACTGTTTACGATGTTCTAAATACGTTTTTTTTAACATTATTAGAGCTTTCCAAACATTAAATAACACTCATATATCCACCTTTAGACTTGTTTCACCTAATACAGTAGCCTTGAGTGTGCTCCATGGTAATGTAATTACATTACCGGTACTTGCTCAGAGGATCCTTAAAGCTTCATTGCTATTAGAGATGGGCGATATGGTCTAAAATTTATATTGCAATATATTTTGCAGCCTCCTGTGATAAAGATATGGATCACAACAAATTATTTGGTATATAAATGATAATAGAACCATTTCAAAAGGGGTAACAAAGGCTCCTAATTTAGCTGCTGACATATGCAGTAACCTTACTTAATTTCCTGTTGTTTTACCGGTATTTTCTCAAAACTATTATTTGTTTACTTGTTAATTTACTGTTAAAAGCTTATTAGTTTCTGTTGTAACATGGTTCTATCTTCACTTTTGTTCAAATGTAATAAGCACTTTCCTTTTTCTGTTGTTTGGATACGATAGTACATATTTGTGTATCAATACCAAGTAGTTACAGGGGCAGTATTGGTATATCTTATATCATCTATATAGCACAATCCTAATTGCTATATAATAAAATATGCTTAAAGATATATAATATACATTTCCATAAAAACTATACGTAAAAAAATGTAAGTTGTAGCATGGGACAACTACTCCTTTGTTGACATGTTGATATGTGCAGTGGTTCCAATTAAACTAGTACCATAGTTGCTAACAATGGCAAGAAGTTTGTTCCCAAAAATGAATAGTATCATCTTTGATTTGAGACAATATTGTGTTTGTGGCAACAGAACAAGTGACGGCCATTGCAACAAAAGACAGGTGCACGACAAACATATTTCCACATCAGATACAGATGCATCCAGTCGAGTGGTAACTTTCACAACGGTAGTAACAGGACCACTACAACAGACTCCTGCTAAAAAGCTCTGGTGGAATTGGTTACCCACGGCACCACATATGATAAGAAAGGGGCACAGTGGAGCTATCGTTATTCATCCCTGTAAATGATGGCATTGTTTAAAGCGAGACATAATAAAAATGCATTGTGTATTTTTCATCACATTAGAGAATTCTTGGTTAATGTTTTCAAAAATAGTGCAGCTTTTTAATGTGATTGTCAACCAGTAAACTTTCAAACTACGAAGTGTATTTTTTTAAACCAAACAGCTGGCACTTAAATTCCTGTAGAAAAATGGGGGTTACTATCAAGTTTTTCATAAATTTAAAACACAATTCATTTTGAATTACCTGTCATTTGTACTGAAAAAAATGTAAATCAAATGTTTGATGAGAAAGTTTTAGGCCGCATCGCCCAGCCCTACTTTTTCATGAGGTATGCTCACATGCTACGCTCTTGACATCCATGATGATAGTCCCCCTTTTGGTATAAGACTTGCAAAAAAAGTCCTAGAAAATAAAAGTACATTAACAATTCATCGTTGGATGCCTGTTGAGCTAAAGTGCAATACGTTTCCCCCAAAAAATTTGGGTCGTATTCTGAATTGTATGACTTGAGCAGTCTTTCTGGACTCGCATTTATCATTTTTACAAAACCAAATACGATTAAATGATTAATTAAAAAGCGAGAGACCTGCTTTTAATGTCCTGGCCAGTAAAGTTAAGTGTTGGATGTTTGCATTGCTCTGTTAGCACCATTACTTTCAAAACAAGTATTTGGCCAAATATCTACAAACCTAGTAAAGGAATAAAGCATGGGAGAGTAAAAACTCAGTCAAAACCCCAAGGGCCATGACACAGTTAAACCATCTGCATGTAGTGGTCAAGATTATAAAAATTACATCACCGAACGTTTATGCTTGGACTTTGTGTTAAAAAAAAAAAAAAATCCCCTTTTTTAAAGATAACTCTGTTTAGAGCAGTGGTTCTTAACCTTGTTGGAGGTACCGAACCCCACCAGTTTCATATGCGCATTCACCGAACCCTTCTTTAATGAAAAATAAAATGTTGTTTTTTCAAATTCAAGACAAAGTTATATGTTTTTGGTAACACTTTAGTATGGGGAGCATATTCTAAGTAACAAAGACTTAATTAATTTGGAGTTTTTTGGACACTAGGGGAACATATTCTAAGTAACAAAGACTTAATTTAGAGTTATTTGGTTAGGGTTAGAGGGTTAGAGGGTTAGGGTTATAATAAGGCCATGCCAAATAAGGCATTAATAAGTACTTAATAATGACTAGTTAAGAGCCAATATGTTACTAATTTGCATGTTTATAAGCAACTAATTAATGATGAATAAGTTCCCCATACTATCAATCAATCAATCAATCAATGTTTATTTATATAGCCCTAAATCACAAGTGTCTCAAAGGGCTGTACAAGCCACAACGACATCCTCGGTACAGAGCCCACATACGGGCAAGGAAAACTCACCCCAGTGGGACGTCAATGTGAATGACTATGAGAAACCTTGGAGAGGACCGCATATGTGGGTAACCCCCCCCCCCCTCTAGGGGAGACCGAAAGCAATGGATGTCGAGTGGGTCTGACATAATATTGTGAAAGTCCAACACATCAGCGAAAGTCCAGTCCATAGTGGGGCCAGCAGGAACCATCCCGAGCGGAGACGGGTCAACAGCGTAGAGATGTCCCCATCCGATGGACAGGCTAGCGGTCCACCCCGGGTTGGGAGCAGAGTAGAAAAGAAAAGAAAAGAAACGGCAGATCAACTGGTCTAAAAAAGGAGTCTATTTAAAGGCTAGAGTGTATACAAATGAGTTTTAAGATGAGACTTAAATGCTTCTACTGAGGTAGCATCTCTAACTTTTACCGGGAGGGCATTCCATAGTATTGTATTGGAGCCCGAATAGAATACTAAAGTGTTACCATGTTTTTATACTGGTGCACAAAATGAACCGTGCATGAACATCACCTTGTTCAAAGAACAAAACCCAACACAGTGCATAAACTCACAACAAATTACACACCTGCAAATCCGTGTGACTTCTGCTGTTGCCGTATCCTTAATATGCCGATAGGGAGAAGTTTTTATTTACACAATGAGTCGGGTGTGTTTTGACCTCCGCCGAACCCCTAAGCCTGACCCACCGAACCCCTAGGGTTCGATTGAACCCAGGTTAAGAACCACTGGTTTAGAGACTGTCAAAGGTATTCATTTAACAATGATTATTATTTTAATTGTAGTGTGTGGTGTTGTACAATTGCACTGCATAACACTGAGGTTTGTATCACCTTTGAACTACGTAAGAGATGCGTCAGACTAGAACCTCAATCATATACATCGTGTTGAATTAAAGGGGTCGTATTATGATTTTTTCCCCACATTTTTAACACTTCCTTGTGGTCTCCATAGCATGTAATGGTGTTTTTTTGGTCAAAATGGTGCATATATACAGACCGTTTTCAAGCCGCTTTTTGATCGTCTCTTCAGGATGCGCTGTTTTGTTGGCAGTCTTATTTACGTGCCTCCACTTCGACTTCGTCTTCTCCCGCAGGCATTGTTGTAGTTTTTAGCGCTTCCATAGCAAGTTTACTGACAGATATAAGTTTGAATTATACATTAATTTGTATTCGAAATGGCAATAGTGGAGGATGCATGTGCATGTACGAGCTAGTCTGCCCCACAACAAGGCGATAGAGAAAAAGAAGGAGCTTACTGACTACAGCGTCGGACTACAATGGCAGATCTGTGTAAAGCACTTTGGGCAAATTTCTAAGACAAATGGGTAAATGGTAAATGGGTTGTACTTGTATAGTACTTTTTCTACCTTTTTTAAGGAACTCAAAGCGCTTTGACCATATTTCCACATTCACCCATTCACACACACATTCACACACTGATGGCGGGAGCTGCCATGCAAGGCCCTAACCAGGACCCATCAGGAGCAAGGGTAAAGCGTCTTGCTCAAGGACACAACGGACGTGACTAGGATGGTAGAAGGTGGGGATTGAACCAGTAACCCTCAGATTGCTGGCACGGCCACTCTCCCAACTTCGCCACGCCGTCCCCAAGACAAGTGAAACTCAAAACATTTTAATATTGTGCAAAGGTTTGTTTATTCCAGCAAATAGATGTATTTACAAGGTGATACCAAAATAAGACATAGGCTCATAACATGTACCTCAAGATATTTCAAGCCATGCTTTTGACAGAAGTGTGATAATCATGATTTACAGCTTATTAAAAATATTTAGGTTTTTTTTTCCCGGGGGGGGGGGTGTTCAAAAACTGTAAGCCATGATCCATCCATCCATCCATTTTCTACCGCTTGTCCCGATCATCAAAAATAATAACAAAAGCCTGACATATCTCACTTTGCATGTAATGAGTTTATATCACATGTTAGTTTCACATTTGAAGTTGAATTTCTGAAATTAATGGACTTTTGCATGATATTCAATATTTTTAAGTTTCACCTGTATATGGAGATATTCGCTGACGTCACAGTTGGGAAAAACGTCACAATTGGGGCAAATTCAAAATGGCTCGTTTGGAGGAAGAATGAAGAAAAGCACAATTGTTTTATATACAGTGTATTTATATATCTCCGCAATGTCTCCATGTTTATTTTTACATTTTCGGGAGTTATGCAGATCCTAAATACACAAAACAGGTACCAATAGGTAAGAAAAAGTTGATTTTGCATAATAGGTCCCCTTTAATACCTCTCATACTACAATCAAAATTGAGCATTATCAATGTAAAGTCAGATGTTTATGATTTTCTCTGTCACTTTTAGATTATGCAATTGTACTTACTGATGTGCATGTGCTCCACATATTGCATAAACATGACAAAATACACCCACAGCAATAGCGGTTTTATAGACGTCTGGCATACCGGTGTAACCAGCTATTAGCCATGATGAATATGCATATTTAACATCTTCTGTGCAAACACATATCAAATGGTTTCCCTATACTTTACTCAGGTATCCGACCCCCCATTCTTAACGGGCCCATGCATCCACGGCCACTGGTGGCGCTGTTGGATGGGCGCGACTGCACTGTTGAAATGCCTATCCTCAAAGATGTCGCCACAGTGGCCTTCTGTGACGCCCAGTCCACACAAGAAATTCACGAGAAGGTACATTTGAATACTTGAATAACAAGCTATGACAAAGGACACACACACTCATTATGAAATAATCATACACACATCATGCCTAAAATGTGTACACATTCTCCTTTTGAAGTGGGAGGTTGTGTTGTTAATGATACATTTTGTCCTGTGCAGGTGCTGAATGAGGCTGTTGCTGCCCTGCTTTATCACACCATCACTCTGTCCAGAGATGACTTAGAGAAGTTTAAAGGCCTCCGAGTAATTGTCAGAATTGGATCTGGTTTTGACAATGTTGACATCAAAGCAGCTGCTGAGCTTGGTAAGAAAGGACCTGAGCAGAGCCCTATTGACATTTTTTTTTCTTCTTCTATACGTTTGAACACATTTTTTGAGACCCTTAACATGCATGAAAATTCCCCATATTTAGCAGGCGCATCAAGTATGGCGAAAAAATTTATATTTTGGGGGTCCTGAAAATGAAATGTCAGAATTGGCTCTCCAAAGCCCTCTTTAAAATGAGAAAAAATTGTCCCCTTCTACCAGTTTCATTTATCGACACAAAAATTGTAAGAGATGTCTATCATGTCGGGACGCACATAAGTCACAGGAACCCGTACCTGAAAACAAACAGGAAGTTGGCCATCTTGGTTTTCATTTTACAGATTACTGCTACTACACATATGGCCGATAATAAATTGTGCATAAATATTTATGCCATAAGATCAGAGCATGGCATGGCACCAAACTTTGATCTGATGGTCGCCGCAAAACACGAAACGCTAACAACTCGGCTCCACAAGTTCAGGGGCCGTACTTATCAAGCTTCTTAGAATTACTCTTAAGAAGTCTGCTAAGAGTTGACTTAAGAGTAAATAAATTCTTCTCTGAAAGCTGCACTTAAAAGTTAGTTATCAAGCGTCTTACTCACACTTTCAGCGAAGTGTAGGACTGAATCTTAAGTGTCACACTCAGAGCTGAATTACGACATTACTATGTGCCGTAAACGGAATTTTAGGTGACGTAATTTCTGTGTCCATAGAAATGACCAATCACGGAAGGGAATCCGTTGTCTAAGAATAAAGAAATATCTTGGAAATATTTAAGTGGACAATGGGCGTGTATATTTTGACAATAAACTACAAAATAATACAAAACAAACTAGTCCCCGCCGGCACTCACGCTACCGCTCCCTCTCTTCTCTCGCCCACACACTCACTGACGTCACTCACCTCACGGCCACACACATACGCTACTGTCATAACATTTTCTTTCCAATTCATTAATTAGGCAACTAATTTGAAACTGGTGTGGGTGGCTCTATATATACTAGCCCACTGCAGACACATGCAGAAATCAACAAGGAATCGAAAAGTATTAAATCTGTGACAAAAATAATATCCGCTCTGTCTAAACGATACCGTTTGATCAGCTGCTCGTCATCAAAAAAAAAAAAAACATTGTTCCGTTCCCTGAACGTTCGCGCACGTCTCTCTCGCCTCAGTGCCATCCCCTGCTGGCAACTCCTAACCACTTAAGACACCTCTGAAGGTCTCTTAAATATCGTGGGGAGTAGGAGTGATTCTTAGACTTAAGAACGTTGATAAAAAGCTTTTATTCTTAAGTTTGAGAGTAGGACTAAATTTCGCAAATTCTCAGGACTTAAGTGTAAAATGGCACTCTAAGAAGCTTGATAAGTACGGCCCCAGATCTTGATCCTACTTGGTGCAAATAAGGTTGTCTCGATACCATTATTTTGGTATCGGTACCAAAATGTATTTAGCTACTTTTTGATACCATTCTAAATAAACGGGACCACAAAAAAAATGGCATTATTGGCTTTATTATAACAAAAAATCTTACGGTACATTAAACATATGTTTGTTATTGCAATCGAAGAACAATTTTGTCCTTAAATAAAATAGTGAACATGCTAGACATCTTATCTTTTAGTAGTAAGTAAGCAAACAAAGGCTCCTAACTTGTCTGCTGACGTATGGAGTAACATATTGTGTATTTTCTATTCTATTATTTTGTCAAAATGATAAAGGACAAGCTGTAAAAATGGATTATTAATCTACTTTTTCATTTACTGTTAATATCTGGTTATTTTCCGTTTCAACATTTTCCAGCTACACTTGTGTTAAAATGTAATAATCACTTATTCTTCTGTTTGAATACTTTACATTAGTTTTGGATGATTCCACAAATGTAGGTATCTAACCGATACAAAGTAGTTACAGGATCATACATTGGTCATAATTTAAGTTCTCATGTTTCCAGGGACGTATTTCCTGAGTTTATGAATATAATATAAATATAAAAGAAAAAAGATTTTGTGACGATAAAAAATATCGATTTAATCATAGTAGTATCGACTAGATACGCTCTTGTACTTGGTATCATTACAGTGGATCTCAGGTGTAGAGCCACCCATGGCATTTGTTTACATTGTGACGCCGGTGAGCTGTTGTATCCTCCTATGGTTTGTAGTGAAGCATGTTTAGTTATTCCTCATCCTGCAGGTATGATACTTGTAAAAAACTTACTTTATTTGTCGCCACGGAGGCGAGCATTAGTGATTCAGAAGAAGCTAAAACACTGCAGATTGCGGATGGACATTAGCCGCTAACTAGCTAGCAACGTTTTTAAGCACCTCTTCCTGTGGGCGTTGCAGTGTTATAACTTCACCTTTGTCGTTATTTTTTACGCCAAAATGCGTCCGTTCTCCCTTTTCTGTCTACACACTGTCTGCTTGTAAGTACTCCGTGATTGTGCGCTGCCGAACATGCTCCTCTGCTCGTAAAACCAGCAATGTCACGACGACGCGCCGTCATGCCTGTAAAAAAAAATAATATGGCGAACCGGTACTTTTCAAACAGAGTAGAGCACCGTTTTTGATTCATTGGTACTGCGGTACTATACTAGTACCAGTATACTGTACAACCCTAGTGCACATGATGGTGATGTCAATCTGAAGTGGCCTAGGGGTCAGATTCATGTCTATGCGTAGTGGGTGGAGTCTAGTGGCGAAAACGGCACCTCGCCATCAACTATCAAACTATCCTTACTTCGCTATAGCTGATCGGATCGTTTTCAAAACCTAACAGGCATAACTTCCTTTCCATGTGCTCCGATCTTCCCAAAATTTTTGATGGCGGGTCAGAGTATTGGGTAAGATGCAACTACGTCACTGCAGTGGCACCAATATCGCCCCCTTGTAGTGGAAAATTATACCAGTCCCAACTTCCTTTTACATGCTCTTATCTTTCTGAATTTTTGAATGGTGGGTTGGGGTGTCGGGTGGGACGCAACTGCATGACTACTGCGGCGCCTTTATCGTGGAAAATTATAACGGTCATAACTACCTTTCACATGCTTAGCTAGGCTTTTCGGAGAATTTTGATGGCGAATTGGTATATTGATTGAGATGCGACTGCATCGCTGCAATGGTGCCATTATTGCCTCGTTGTGTTGAAAAATTACAACAGTCATAACTTCCTTCCACATGCTTCGATCAACCCGAAATTTTTATTTGTATTGAGAGGGATGCAATCGCGTCACTGCAGTGGCACCAACAGCCCCCTTTGTGGTGGAATACTATAACAGTCATACCTTCTTTCCACATGTTCCAATTTTTCTGAATTTTTTAATTTTTTTTATAGTTTGTGTTGGTGTTAGGTGGGACGCAACTGCATGATTACTGCGCAGAGTTGCGTATAAAAAGAGTACGGCCAGCTAAACAGGCGCCATGACTGCTTCCAAGGAAGTATGATCAGCTGTGTCCGGATGCATGCAATTGCTGTCATCTTGACAATAGTTTTTCTGACAAAATAAACTAAAATAATATGCCTATATATAGTTCTAAACATACTCCAGCTCATGAACTTGCAATAAAACATGATTTTATTTCCTGAAAGTATAATTTTGCAGCCGTATATGACATACTTTGCTGCTACATTCCTGCAGTTTTTTGACCAGCAGGCACTCTAATACGCACCTGACTGATTGATTGAAACTTTTATTAGTAGATTGCACAGTTCAGTACATATTCCGTACAATTGACACACCCGAATAAGTTTTTCAACTTGTTTAAGTCGGGGTCCACTTAAATCGATTCATGGTACAGATATATGCTATCATCATAATACAGTCATCACACAAGATAATCATCAATGTATATACATTGAATTATTTACATTATTTACAATCCGGGGTGTGGGATGTGGAGGGGGGGATAGGTTTGGTTGATATCAGCATTTCAGTCATCAACAATTGCATCATCAGTGAAATGGACATTGAAACATTGAAACAGCACAATAAACGCAAAAGAATACACAGAACGACCAAAAAAAACAAACGTATTACCCTCTAGGGCTGCAACTAACGATTAATTTGATAATCGATTAATCTGTCGATTATTACTTCGATTAATCGATTAATAATCGAATAGCAGAGACAAACTACATTTCTATCATATCCAGTATTTTATTGAAAAAAAACAGCATACTGGCACCATACTTATTTTGATTGTTTCTCAGCTGTTTGTAAATGTTGCAGTTCATAAATAAAGGTTTATTAAAAAAAATAAAATATATATATATATATATTTTTTTAAATAAAAAAAACCCCCAAAAAACTGCGCATAGCATAGATCCAACGAATCGATGACTAAATAGGTTTACTAAAAGGGCAACTATTTTAAGAATCGATTTTAATAATCGATTTTAATCGATTTAATCGATTAGTTGTTGCAGCCCTATTACCCTCATTTTGCCAACATCTTCATTAGCTTTGGACCAACAATCAGGCAAATTGTGACGTTTGTGTAAAATATGTCATGGAGTGGCTGCCTCCAATGTATTTGTAATCACTGTATGTATCACTCATTATGTCTTATTCTAACTTTTCTTTTGTAACATGCTGAGTGAATAAGTGTACTTTTGTGGTTGTTTCCCCATATTTCTGCACAGTAACTCAGATATGGTAACACTGGTGAGCAGTAGAAAATATAAAGTGATTTTTGGTCCAGAACATATTTTGCTTTATTCAGTATTGACATATTCCTTGCCACTTTATTTTGTATATTTTTTTATGAGATTTCCTGGTCATTTTCTCATCTATTATTACACCTAAAATTTGGTTTATTTTACTCATTCAATGTCCGTCTATTTGTTTTTGTGTTTGCCTTTCTCTTCTGTCTGCTGGTACCAAATTGCATTATATTAGTTTTACTGGAATTCAAAGAGTCTGTTTTTGTCAAACCATCTCTTAAATGCATAACTGTTTTATTATTATTTGTATTAGCTTCTGTGTGTTCTCTCCTGAACAAAACATGGACGTTGTGTCGTGTGTTTACCTCGCACATGACGTCGTAATCAGTGGTTTTCCAGTAATGATGGCGAATCTTCACCTCCATTACTTGTTTTCTTCCCGGGTTGTGCGGAAAGCGTTGTAAAAGCTTTCCACAATTCTTGCGGGGGAAGAAGCCCCACGTTGAACAACAGGGAATTTATACACGTCAAAAAACTAACGAGGAAGCGCCGCAAACATAGCATTAGCTCAAAGTTAGTTGCAGTCATGGGGCCCTGTAGTCACGTAAGTGCCTTTTGACCAGTCATTGAGGAGATCACCTGAAACCAAGGTGGCCACAGTCTATATACACAACTCTGCAACTGTGTCGCCTTTTTTGCCTCCTTGTGGTGGAAACTTTTAACAGTCATCACTTCCGAAAACATTCTACAATTTTCCTGAAATTTTTGATGATTGGTCGGGGTGTTGGGTGGAATGCAACTGCATGGCTAATGCGGTGTTAATATTGCCCCCTTGGGGTGGAATTTTATAAAAGTCATAACTTTATTATACATGCTCAGATTTTCCTGACGTTTTTTTGTACGTTTTTATTTAAGATACATTGCAAAAACAAAACGTTCACACTTGCACAATTCAACATGTCCGAAAAGTAGTGGGAAGAAACCGCATGTGTTTTAACAAGGTGACACTTACAATGAAGTATTCATGTGTTTATATTTTTTCATTCAAGAATTTAGTCTTCATGTGTCACTTTTTTCTAACAAGTAGAGAAAAGAATAAAGACTTAAGCAATAAGTATTAGAAATTTAAAGAACTTACAGGAAATAAATAGAAACACATTGGTGAAAAAAATCTGGCAAAGGTATTATAACTAAATGCTGAATGTGTATTAATAATAATAATGGATTAGATTTATATAGCGCTTTTTGATACACTAAACACCCAAAGCGCACACAGAAAAGTGAGAACCCATCATTCATTCACTCCACATTCACACATTGGTGGTGGTAACATACATTTGTAGCCATAACTGCCCTAGGGTAGACTGATGGAAGCGTGGTTGCCAGTTTGCGCCTACGGCCCCTCCGACCACCACCAAACATTTATACACCAGTGGGACCAAGGGTGAAGTGTCTTGCCCAAGGACACAAAAGCAGTGACTTAAGCAATAACCAATTGATAAGAAATAATAAAGGACATTGCTTGAATGGACAATTTGCAGCTGTTTGGCGGCTACTCAGAGGTTGCCTGCGTTTGAACGAGCTGCAAGCATTACCCTGTTCTTCATTCCTTTTATTTTGCGAGACAGCAGTGACAGCCTAAACAGCAGTAATCTTATTCAGCCTGAATGGCAGTTTTTACAAAGTTTAAATTCTAATTGTGACAAATGTAGAGATTTATTTTTTAAATCTGTTCTCTTAGACTACTATCGGTAACATATGCTAGCAGTTGGGTGTGTAATTTTGAGCACCTTTTAGTATTGTTGAAACTAGCATACACGCTTCTGATGTTGAAAAGTAAATTAATAATGTATTGTTCGGTTTTGTTTTTGCATGCAGAAAAATAAATTCTTGCAAAAATTGAAAAATAATTGTGTCCTGATCTATGTGGGGATTGTAGTGTTGTTGCACTAAATTGTTGATGGCTTTGAACCATCAAGACTGCACAATCTTTGTCTCATTTTTTTAATGTCTTTCACAACAAATACTTTGGCATTCTCCGGTTTATTGTTTCCCCTGCTTTCTTAAGTCTCCTGATTTTTGTTTTGCGATATTATTTTGGGGTTTCGTCAGATGCTCAATCATGGAGACGTCTGACCCTTTCAACTTGTGAACTTATTAATACATCCTCTTTTGAAAAAGTCAATGAATTAACCATGCTTAATTTTTCCTGCCTATCTGTGCAGGCATTGCTGTCTGTAACGTTCCAGCATCCTCAGTGGAGGAGACAGCCGACACCTCGCTATGTTTGATCCTCAACCTGTACAGGCGAGTCACCTGGATGCACCAGGCTCTCAGGGAGGGAACCCGTGCCTCCAGTGTAGAACAGATCCGAGAGGTGGCTGGTGGTGCTGCTCGCATACGAGGAGAGACGCTGGGCATCATTGGTCTTGGTAAATCGCCAACTTTGTTAATTTGGGTCGCAGTTTTATTTATCGTCTAAAAATGCATGAATTGATCATATTCTGCGTGGCCCTGCTTAGATGCTGCAGTGTATTGTTAGCCACATGGAACTGTATGGCACATTTTGTATCAAAAGAAAGATCACTCTTTATTAATATATGCCTTTCCGTTGCACTTAAAGGCCTACTGAAACCCACTACTACCGACCACGCAGTCTGATAGTTTATATATCAATGATGAAATCTTAACATTGCAACACATGCCAATACGGCCGGGTTAACTTGTAAAGTGACATTTTAAATTTCCCGCTAAACTTCCGGTTGAAAACATTTATGTATGATGACGTATGCGCGTGACGTCAATCGTTGAAACGGAAGTATGCGGACACATTGAATCCTATACAAAAAGCTCTGTTTTCATCTCAAAATTCCACAGTACTCTGGACATCTGTGTTGGTGAATCTTTTGCAATTTGTTTAATGAACAAGGAAGACTGCAAAGAAGAAAGTTGTAGGTGGGATCGGTGTATTAGCGGCGGACTACAGCATCACAACCAGGAGGACTTTGAGATGGATAGCAGACGTGCTAGCCGCCGAACTCACCTTAACTTCCTCCGTCTCCGGGCCGCCGACCGCATCTGTGATCGGGTGAAGTCCTTTGTCGCACCGTCGATCGCTGTAACGCAGGTGAGCACGGGTGTTGATGAGCAGATGAGGGCTGGCTGGCGTAGGTGGATAGCTAATGTTTTTAGCATAGCTCTGTGAGGTCCGGTTGCTAAGTTAGCTTCAATGGCGTCGTTAGCAACAGAATTGTTAAGCTTCGCCAAGCTGGAAAGCATTAACCGTGTATTTACAGGTCCATGGTTTAATAGTATGGTTGATTTTCTGTCTATCCGTCCAGTCAGGGGTTTATTTATTTTGTTTCTATATGCAGTTAAGCATGATGCTATCACGTTAGCTCTGTAGCTAAAGAGCTTCGCCGATGTATTGTAGTGGAAATAAAAGTCACTGTGAATGTCCATTTCGCGTTCTTGACTCTCATTTTCAAGAGGATATAGTATCCGAGGTGGTTTGAAATACAAATCCGTGATCCACAATAGAAAAAGGAGAGAGTGTGGAATCCAATGAGCCAGCTTGTACCTAAGTTACGGTCAGAGCGAAAAAAAATATGTCCTTCACTCTAACGTTCCTCATCCACGAATCTTTCATCCTCGCTCAAATTAATGGGGTAATCGTCACTTTCTCGGTCTGAATCGCTCTCGCTGCATTAAAAACAATGGGGAAATGTGAGGAGCCTTTCAACCTTTGACGTCACGCTACTTCCGGTACAAGCAAGGCTTTTTTTATCAGTGACCAAAAGTTGCAAGTTTATCGTCGATGTTCTCTACTAAATCCTTTCAGCAAAAATATGGCAATATCGCGAAATGATCAAGTATGACACATAGAATGGATCTGCTATCCCCGTTTAAATAAAAAAAATTCATTTCAGTAGGCCTTTAATGACCTTATTTTTCAATCAATCAAATTTTATTTAAAAAGAGCTTTTCATGCATAAGATAAATGCATCACAAAGTACTTTACAGACTTTTTAAAATTATTATTATTTTTTTATTTCAGGCAATGACATAAAAAAGTACAAAGTTGACAACACATAATATAAATTAATATATTGCAAAAGGTAATGTACAGTATGTTATGCATGATTGTCCAGTTTTGCCTGAAAGGGAGTGGGAAGAAGATAATTTATTTAATCCCACCCCCAGTTCTCCATTCAGTGATTATTCACATGAGTTTCACTCTTACTTTGTTCAAGGATTATAATACAGATGTTGTATCATAGTGGCATTACCACAGGTAACCATAATTACACTGTAACAATAATTTGTATCAACAATGTAGGAATAATGAATATACCAACATTGGTAATAGACAAAATGCCAACAATGGTAATGGACAACATAGCAATAATAGTAATAGACAACATAGCAATAATGGTAAGGAAACATTGAGAACATGTTAACACTTTGAGACAGAGTACAACAGCAGGTCAAATTAAAGACCCTCAGACTTAAAAACAATACCCCTATGACCCACATCCCACTTAATCACACACACACGCGCAAATTAATGCATGGCAGAGTACAGAGGAGCTATGTGAAGAAACACTATCACAGGAGCCGTCTGCACTAGGTCACTAGACCGCGGCCACCAGGATGCTGACACAAAGTGCCATGGCATGGCATATAACCCCTGATGCAGAGGGCTCCCTCTTAGGAACGCTGGAAAGTAAAGCTAATAAAACATGTAAAATAGTAAGAACAATGACTTGGGATAAAGGATAGAATACAAGTAACATATAATGAAGATAAAACAATGTATACAGTAAATATACAATAAATGAATAGAACTAAATGAAATCTTGCACAACTAATAAGATAAAAAGAAAAGTACGAATGACTTCAATAAAATTAATAAATATTAAGTAAAAGCCAAATAAAAATGGTGGGTCTTAAGCCTGTTCTTAACATCATGAATGTTCTCTGCAGCCTTGAGGTCCTCCGGCAAACTGTTCCATAGACGGGGGCTATGATAGTAGAAAGATGCCATCCCGTGACTTTGTGTCCTGACTTTTGGAATAACTAATAATTATTGTGGCCTTTTAGGGCGCGTTGGACAAGCAGTGGCTCTGCGAGCCAAAGCTTTCGGATTTGGCGTCTTCTTCTATGACCCCTATTTGCCTGATGGCGTGGAGCGCTCCCTGGGACTGCAACGCATGACCACCCTCCAGGACCTGCTTATCCACTCAGACTGTGTATCCCTGCACTGCAGCCTCAACGAGCACAACCACCACCTCATCAACGACTTCACCATCAAACAGGTGACTTTCATAATAGTATTTTCATAGTACCGTACTCATTTTAGCCTTACTTTGAATCTGGATCCGGTGTTAAGTAATTATGCTCCCTGAATAGAGTAAGTGTTGGAGATATTGGCTTGTTCAGGTGGACTTGTTTGTAGGGGTGGGGGAATTTTTTAACTTCCTGCTACTCAAGAGAGATACTGATAACATATTTATAGCTACTATTTTTCTAGATTTAGATTTCACTTTAGTTTGTGCAACACCTTTATTTGCGGCCGACTTTTGGGGCAGCTTCTTGAGCAGTGCCGTGTCTTCATAGGCTTTCAAAACACTGTCGTAGCGATGCAGACATTTCAGGTGACTGACATAGTTTGATGTGTTATATGAAGCTCAAAATTGTTTTCTTTCCGTGTGGAAATTTTGCAAATAGCATGTAAAATTTTCCTTTGAAATCATGGAAAAGTCCCACTCAATCGACTCCATGTTTGTCAACAAGTTTGGGAAGTTTACAACAGGCATTTACAGCACTTAAGCGAGAAGGAGCGCTTGATTTGTTCACCCTATCACACCTACAGCACATTAAGGCTAATCTTGCTTCATTGGAGCTTTGTCATTTTTTTTTCATTGGAGCTATTTTTTTTAATCTTATCAGATTTATGGGTATGAGATTTTTTTTTTTATGTTATACGGAATTACCTGTCCGATATTTATTGTGCATCTCTACTCCCTAGTTGTGCATCACAGGCAGTTCCTTTATAATTAAACTATGTGGAAATAATGAACTTGTAAAAGCACAACCTGGCACGTGCAAGAACATTTGCAGGGTAATTTCATCCACATCTGACAACATTTGACTGGGTCTTTCATAAAACTGTTCATAAAAAAACATTTGGTTAAGTCATTGTGCAGTTTGATAAGTGAGATGATGCGATGGTGATGCTTTTTACTTCAATTGTTCTGATTAGTTAGGCTGGTAGAAATTTTAAACCTATTTTTGTGCTTGAAGGAGGATGTCTCTAACCAACATAATGTCAGTAAAATGAGCAGCCAGAAGTTTAGAGCCCAATATTTTCCTCCACAATAAATCCACCTCTTTTAGTGTGGGTTCTTGAAGCTTTTATTGAGAAGAAATACATGCAAGTCAGCTGTAAATTGCTAGTTATTCCTTTCCAAGCAGCATAAGAAGGGAAATACATTTTAAAATCAACAAATGATTGAAAGATCTGCTAAGGTAGACACATCGTGTTTGTTTTCTTGTTAGGGTACAATATAAAGTACTTACTGGCCTAATGCGTACACTTGTTTACATAATATTATTATAGTAATATTGTACTCATTACATCTTTGTGCACAAAAGCAAACTCTTATTTGACTGAACCATTGCTAAAATCCCTAACCTAGATGCGCCAGGGAGCTTTCCTGGTAAACACATCAAGAGGCGGTCTGGTTGACGAGAAAGCACTGGCTCAGGCCCTGAAGGAGGGTCGAATACGAGGGGCTGCTTTGACGTTCATGAGACCGAACCTTCAGTAACCCAGGCCCTCATAAAGCCTCAGAGATTGTATTTACACATCACTTCCCTTCAAACAAATCCTACTGTCCTTGGCAGTTTTTCAACAGGCCCACTGAAGGATGCCCCCAACCTGATCTGTACGCCACATACTTCCTGGTACAGCGAACAGGCCTCAGTAGAGGCTCGGGAGGAGGCAGCCAGGGAAGTGCGCCGTGCCATCACTGGTAAGTAAGGATGTCGCACTAACTTCATTAACTTAGTCGAAGTCATCGATGATGTATATTTAAATTTACGAGCATAAAAGAAAAATGCCACGAGTGGTGCCCCAATGGATCAGCCACAGATCAGCAGCTAATAGTGTAGGTATGTCCATACACAATGTGTACCCTAAGTTACTATCACCTCCATCGCGGCAAATTAACTAAATTTTTTATAATTATCATTCTCACTGGGGGACCGGAGAACGCCCGAGCAAGAGAGCTTCAGGCAACAAGAAGCCATGCAAACCGCTATGTAGGCTTGAAAATAACAAACGAATGATGCTTAGTTCACTTTAACAACAGTGTAGAAAGTAAACACTATGAACAGGAAATACACTAACACACTACATAAGGCATACATGTAAGGGTAGGGTGGATCGATCCACATATCGGTAGTGTCAATACCAAGGATAGTAGCAGTATATGATTGATACTAAAGGAATTACCGGTATATATTTTTATTGTTTCCCAAAAAAAATGGTGTTATTGTTTACCAATTCAGGAAATGTGTCCCTGGACACAGGAGATCTTTGAGGGCAAAAACCAAATGATTTAAATGAGTAGTTAAATAGTAGTTATTGTGTACAACTGGCTTTATTATTACTGAAATAAATGTGAGCAATGAAACATATTAAGGAACTGGTTTGAATATCGTGTTGATATTATTACACTGCCATCCTGTTTTTATTTGATTTTTTCCTGAATATCATTTTGGTTAAAAATTAAAAAACAAATCATTCAGTGATCTTAAATATTTTAAAGTAAAAAGTAATAAAGTACCGGTATTATTATTGTTATGGCCAGGCCAGGAATTTCACGGTGGCCATGACTCTCGTTGCCCCTGTTTGGCCGTGTGCCCCTCAAAAAAGGATATACACCACAGCCGTAGCGCTGTGACGAACGCATCTCTTTCACTCGGTGTGATTTTCATGTCGTTAGGGCTTCTTTGACCAGTGATGGGTTTATTTCTGCCTTGTATGAACCGCCGGAGTCCCACACGCAGCACAGTGCCAAACACAAGTTAAATCCAACACACGCAGCAGTCTGTACCCCAGATTTCCACTGGATGCAGAACGGCTGCTGAACAAAACTGCCACGGGACAGCACCGCCATCCACAGTTAAGCAATCCCCACCGCCATTCTGTTGTGGCTTCATCGTGCAGCGAAATAGCACAGACTTTTACGAGATCTAGTGAATCCAGAATTTTGCAGTATAGTGAACCACAGTTTATTCTGTTCGTCCAGAGGAGCAGAAGCAAATAAACTCTGTCCTGCCCTTGATAACTGAATATTTTATTTTGAAAATGAACCTGAGAATTGATTTTGGGTTTGTGCATGACTTGCTGTCCAACACGAGCAGATTTAAACTAAATTGAACAGATTTGTTGCGACGTACAGAAAAAAATAGAAGCTTTGCATGTATTTAGCGCTAGAATGCAGAACGTCAACAGTATGTCGGTGACGTTCCGCATGCAGTGGACACTCGCATGGAGCGCGCACACACACAGCAGCGCATACCAACAGGAGGGAGAGAGATGAGAGCGAGAGGATTTTACCATTTTATACAAGACGAGTGACAGCAGGAAAAAGATTAATATTTGGACACATGTTAAAGTGTTGACTTCGGAAAGGCAGAGTGTACACTTTGTAAATTACTAAATAATATCGAGCAGGCTCTGCAAACAACCTGCACACACAGGCATATGCAAACAAATCATCCAACAGTGAGAGAAGTCCAGCAAAGGACTCTGTTAACTGCCAATGTGTCAACTCCTGCAACTGTTGCTCTAATGTCTGTAGCATCAGCCAGTATATCAATAGGACAGCCACCTAGTAGACTTGCATCCCAGAGCTCTGTGAGCCAGTTCATGCAGAAGGCTATGACCCCAGCAAAACAAGACTGAATTGATGAGAAATTGATCTTTTTTTTTAATAATACCTTCATGTATCCAGTATGTTATGTTAAGTTGATTAATAAAGCCATATACAGTCGTGCTCATAAGTTTACATACCCTGGGAAAATGTATGATTTCTTGGCCATTCTTCAGAGAATATGAATGATAACACAAAAACCTTTTTTCCACTCATGCTTAATGGTTGTGTGAAGCTATTTATTGGCAAACAACTGTGTTTACGCTTTTTAAATCAAAATGACACAAGAAAGTACCCAAATGACCCGGATCAAAAGTTTACATACCCCAGTGACTTTGATATGATAACATGCACAAAAATTGACACAAACAGGTTTGAATGGCTAATCAAGGTTCCAATCCTCACCTGTGACCTGTTTGTTTGTAATTAATGTGTGTGTATAAAAGGTCAGTGAGTTTCTGGGCTTCTGACAGACCATTGCATCTTTCATCCAGTGCTGCACAGATGTTTCTGGATTCTGAGTCATGGGAAAGGCAAAATAATTGTCAAAGGATCTGCGAGAAAAGGTAATTGAACGGCATAAAACAGGATAGGAGTATAAAAAGATATCCAAAGAATTGAGAATGCCAATCGGCAGTGTTCAAACGCTGATTAAGAAGTAGAAAATGAGGGATTCAGATAGACCAGCAAAGATTTCAGCCACAACTGCCAGGAAAATTGTTTGAGATGCAAAAAAAATCCACAAATAACTTCAGCTGAAATACAGGACTCTCTGAAAAATTGTGGTGTGGCTGTTTCAAGATGCACAATAAGGAGGCACTTGAAAAAAAATGGGATGTATTGTCGAGTCGCCAGAAGAAAGCCATTTCTGTGCTAATGTCACAAAGTATCCCGCTTACATTACGCCAAACAGCACAGAGACAAGCCTCAAAACTTGTGGAACAAAGTAATTTGGAGTTATGGCTTTCTTCTGGCGACTCGACCATGCATCCCATTTTTCTTCAAGTGCCTTCTTATTGTGCATCTTGAAACAGCCACACCACAATTTTTCAGAGAGTCCTGTATTTCAGCTGAAGTTATTTGTGGATTTTTCTTTGCATCTCGAACAATTTTCCTTGCAGTTGTGGCTGAAATCTTTGCTGGTCTACCTGAATCCCTCATTTTCCACTTCTTAATCAGCGTTTGAACACTACTGATTGGCATTTCCAATTCCTTTGATATCTTTTTATACCCCTTTCCTGTTTTATGCAGTTCAATTACCTTTTCTCGCAGATCCTTTGACAATTATTTTGCCTTCCCCATGACTCAGAATCCAGAAACATCTGTGCAGCACTGGATGAAAGATGCAATGGTCTGTCAGAAGCCCAGAAACTCACTGACCTTTTATACACACACATTAATTGCAAACAAACATGTCACAGGTGAGGATTGGAACCTTGATTAGCCATTCAAACCTGTTTGTGTCAACTTTTGTGCATGTTATCAGATCAAAGTCACTGGGGTATGTAAACTTTTGATCAGGGTCATTTTGGTACTTTCTCTTGTCATTTTGATTTAAAAAGAGTAAACAGTTGTTTGCCAGTACATAGCTTCACACAACCATTAAGCTTGAGTGGAAGAAAGGTTTTTGTGTTATCATTCATATTCTCTGAAGAATGGCCAAGAAATCACAAATTCTCCCAGGATATGTAAACTTATGAGCACAACTGTAAATACTATACATATGTTATATTTTATTTTGTTTTACCTTAGTTATTAATTTTACACATAATTTGGTAATAAATCTGAGAAGCCAAAAGAGACGGAATTCGCTTCACTGGCGACAATGTGCGTTTTTTGCAGTTTTCTCTATCCCACTCGACCATGCTAGTTTCACGTGAATAAAAACCGCAAAGAAAACCTGGCCGTGGAAGATCCTGGCCGTGCACTAAATAATATGAAGTCCCAACATGTTATCGTCATTTAGGGCAAAATAGATTATTAAGAAATAAACAAATCTGTGAAATAAACAGCTTCATTTATTTAATTGAAAGTGATGCATGCTAAAAATGTCATCATCCTTAACCTTTAAGCTAAATTTTTTATGACCGTGGACTTAAAATCATTGTTTTATTTGATGGCCTTCCTGCCCTGACATTTGACTTTTGTGCCCTCCAAAAGGTTGACGACACCAAAGGCAAAGTGGCCTTGTCCTGAAAATGACGAAATTCCAGGCCTGGTTAACGCCCATACTGACCCTGTAACTCACTACATTGAATCGATACCCAACTTTTTAGTATGACCCACTACTAGTTTACTTCCCAAAAACTAGTCTTAGTAAAAACCTCAACATGGTGCTCTGTAAACTGTGCACACATGAAATTGATTGTCAGTACATTTCCGCTGTAATACACAAGCACTTAAAAAGCGGCATTAGGGGGCGAGTTTCCAAGATGGCAAATGAAGTGACATTTCTCTTAGAAATTTACTTTTGTATCCCAATTCTAACAACAATCATTATAAGTTTCTAGACACAAAAAAATGTTGGTGTGCTTTTAGGGAACTCATTTGTAAAAACAGTTAGTTGAACCACTACACTAAAAAGCAGTTGGATACAAAAATAAATAAAAAATGATCGATCGATTAATCGTTTTTTATGAAAAAATTGTTTGGTGCAGCCTTACTGGACGCTCTAACCAAAAAGCACATGAGATTCTACCACACGCAGTATAATCACTCACTCACCCTTGACGACCCCTAGGAAAAGCTGAAAAAAATACAGTTGACTTTAGCCGTCTGCCGTGCAATGAGTCAGTACAAAGAATGCCCAAATTTGGTGTTTGCAGCAGTCGGTCATAATTCCACAGTTGTTTTTAAATGTAATCCTCTCAAGGTGTGTGATTCCTTATTTAGAAATGTGGGGACTCCTGTGCTAATATTTTCTTGTCCAGTACTGTCTAATTTGCGTCTACAATAAATGTTACGCTAGTCTACTTGTCTTGCAGGGAAGCTTATATCTACATGGTTCACTTTTATCTCGACATGACAATAGGATCTCTGTCTCTGTGGACATCCCAGTCTGAACGTAGACATGTTCATTGTCCGCTTTCATTGAAGGTTTTTAATGACAGGACTGGAGTGTGCTTTATTTATAAAAGGCCTATAGTCCGAGATTGTCTGCATGATGAGTGTTTCACGTAGTTGTTAATCACCACCTGTGGGTCCATATGTGACATTGGAACATCTTTAAGTTTGTCCCATACCAAAATTATTCCTTTACACATTTCTGAATGTGTAAAAGAGTGCCTGCTATTAGAAAGAATCAAGCCATCAGGATGAAAGCACTAGCTTGTGCAGTATTACCGGTAGTTTGCCTCAATGTCTTGAGTAAAGCACATGCTTAACAATGGGTGTGCAAACCGTCCTGTATCCTGTTCGAAATGTAGCCTTTGTAAATGTCCTTGTTCTGTTCTAGGGCGTATCCCAGACAGCCTGAAGAACTGTGTGAATAAAGAGTATCTGATGGCAGCGTCTCAGTGGCCCAGCATGGAGGCTGCCACCGTTCACCCGGAACTTAATGGAGCAACCTACAGGTGAGAAGGAACGGGCAGGGATCAATTAACAAGCATGGTGCAAGAATTTCAAACGGGTGCTTGCGTTAGTAACTTTGCTATCCAATGATATTCTCATACAGAGTTCTACACAGGGCAGTCCTGCAAACTGCAAGCACCCCGATAACATATTGCTAAACTACCGTATTTTTCGGACTATAAGACGCACTTAAAATCCATTAATTTTCTCAAAACTCGACAGTGCGCCTAATGTACGGAATAATTTTGGTTGTGCTTACCGACCTCGAAGCTATTTTATTTGGTACGTAATGAAATAAGTGTGACCAGTAGATGGCAGTCACACATAAGATATATGTGTAGACTGCAATATAACTCAAGTAAACAACACCAAAATTGTATATGGTCCATTGAAAATATAGAATATTACACACGGCGCTCAAAAATCTATCAAAATGTTTTAGTACGACTTTGGTAAGCGATGAAGCCGCATTGCTTGATGGATTGTACTGTGCTTCAACATACCAGTATTATGGTGTGTGTATAGTGTAAGACATATTATCTGGCGTTTGGTTTCGCAATATTATGCAAAAGCAACTTTTCTTACCTTTTGGTACCTGCTGATTTGTATTTGGGATCTGCATAAGTCCTGAAAATGTGCGCGCGTCCGCCTTTGTAGTCCGCGCCGACACCGTAGTCGATAAGCTTCTTCTTTTTCTCTATCTTCTTATGTGACGTGACTTTCATCCTCCGCTGTTGCCATTTCTAATATAAAGTAGTGTAAAGTTCTTACTTATATCTGTCAGTAAACTTGCCATGAAAGTGCTAAAACATACCGGTGTAGTGAGTTTACATTATTCACCCAAGGAACTTTAGTTATTAGAGTTCCGGCCGGACGGTTTTTCACGGGACACATTTCTGGCGTTATTGCGCTTGTGAGCCACGAATGAGGCTCCATCTTTTGAGACTTCTTCCTCTCCCGTCCTTGCACACTACACCGCTACAACAAAGATGACGGAGAAAATATGCTGCCGAAGGTGAGCCACGTAAATAAGACCGCCCACAAAACGGCACATCCTGAAGCGACTGTAAGAAAGCGGCTTGAAGATGATCTGTAAAACATAATCTATGCAACATTTTGACCAAAGAACCACCATTACATGTTATGTAGACCACAAGGAAGTGTTTTACATTTAGAAAAAATAAAAATAATATGACTCCTTTTAATGCGCCCTATAATCCAGTGCACCTTTTGTATGAAAATAGACCTGACTAGACCCCATCATCGGCAGTGCGCCTTATAATCCGGTGCGCCCTATGGTCCGAAAAATACGGTACAACATTTGCATCGGTCATTGTCAGTCATCATTATCATCTTTGTATGTATCCAATCTATGTTCCAGATTTCCTCAAAGTCTGATCAATGTTGCCGCAGTAGGGGGTCTCCCGGGAGCCGGCTCAGGGGTTGAAAGCCTGGTTTCGGCAAACCTGGCTCACGGCATCGCCCCGGTCTCTCACCCACCACACGCCCCCTCCCCGGGGCAGCCAACTAAGGCCGAAGCCGACAGAGACATCCCCTCCGACCAATAGCCTTTCTCCCCCGACCACCACCACCACACACCAGCCCTAGCCCCTCCCCTTGCTGCCGCCAGCACATTCCTGTCACCTCTGGAAAAACCGGGCTCCACACCCATGCTCCCAGCATCACTCCACCCACTGTACCAATACGCCCTGATGCGGATCCACATGGTCTCATGTGACCAGCTCAGGACACACCCAGTCACATCCATCCTCATTTCATCCTCCCCACCCGCCTCTCACACCCCAACGTCAGCAATAACTTTGTTCTCAAGGATTCGATGATCGGAGTGGTGTTTTTTCCATAGTTGGCTGTTGTTTCAATGGAAAGTTGATCAGTCGTGACTCTAGGTGTTAATGTTTGTAAAGAAAAAAAAACATTTTTGACATCAAGATTTTCCAGTTGGTCGCATCCTCTGACTGACCAGTAGAGGTGCTCAGGCAGAAAGTCGCCCTTTTGTCCACAAAAGGCTCTTGTTACTGCTTTCTTCTTGTCTTTTTTTCCCCCCCTTCTCCTCCCATCCGACATCTACATCCAATCACGAAATGCCTCACCTAGAGCCCAGTTTGGCCCTCAGCGCTTTGAACTCTTCAGCTCGTTATTCGTTACTCCCAGCTTCAGTAGTCAGTGATTGAATCCTCCGTCGCTACTTGTCCATAGACCCGCCTTGCTTATGGGCATGAATTTCTGTCTCATGCCTAAAGCTACAGAGCCAATAGGCAATCGCGCAGCATGGCCAGCAGAGGGCGCCGTCTGACTGCTCAATTTCAGCCCAATAGAACAACTGTAGTTGAGTGCAGCAATGACCACCCCAAAAGCGATCAAACCAGGCAGACCATCCCAACTCCCACTCTCTCACTGCCATGCCCCCCCTCCCCCCACCCACACACACATGCTCATCAACCCAGTATGCATTCTTCCTTTAAACGTGAGGCGACAGTAGAGTTTAGATCCTCAGAAGGAGTCAGGGGGGACGTTATTCTTGCATGCTGGCTTTGTTAACAACAGTGGTGTCTGTGTGCGAGTGTGTGTGTGTGTGTGTGAATGTGTGTTTGCAGGTGTGTGTCTGTGTGTGTCCTTTCACCCTGTTTATAACCAGCGGATTTTTTTCCAAAGGAATAGTCCCTCGGAGTAACTCTTGAACGCTGTCCCTCCGGTGTCAATGAAACACCTTTCTAGTACCTCAGTAACAGATATTGAATGTACCGTGCATACCCTTTTATTTTTTGTACAGATTTTCTAGATTCTTCTTACTGTTCTTTACCAGAAGGGTTGTGATATTGTAGCAGTAATAAGATTAAAAAAAACAAAAAACCCTCCCCCATCATGAAATAAACGGACAAATAGGTTGTCTCTCCATAAGTTACTAAATACTCAGGCTTCGAAACCAATGCTTGTCTTTATGCCTTCACCCCGCCTCCTTTCATCCTCCGTCTTACTGGCTAAAGATAATTGGGGAATAAGGAAAGGTGGTTCTTGCGCTCTGCTCTTTGACTAGAACATTTATAAAGGAGGCTTTTTTTGTTGTTTGTTTTTGAGGCCCTTTTATCATTGCCCTGCTGCTCTGTTTGTAGTGCATGTGCTATTTGTTTTAAACACAAATAACCTTACAAATTAGTGGCTGCTTTTCCCTCTGCTGAGTGCTTCTTTTTTTTTTTTTTTTTTTTTTTGTAGCCCCTGTTGACATTTATGTTGTGGTCAGTTTCCAGTAATGTGCAGTTTTGCCCTTCATCCCCTGCAATCCCACCCCCTTCAGAGTCTAACAGTGACTTTTGGAGCATGTGATGCTTGGCTCCTCTTGTCATGTGATGAGTATATATTTTTAAGAATAACCCTTCGCCCTCCCGTTCCTCCTGCTTTCTCTCGCTTTCCTATAGTTCCGTTAATGAGTAATCTTACATTTTTTGCTGTTGATGCTGATTATATATATTTTTTCATTTCAGCCGTGCACTGTCATGTATACCAGTTAGTTTTAATGTAGATGTGGATTTTTTTTTAATTTTATGGACATATGCTGTCTGTGTTCTACATGTTGTACTAAAAATATAGATAAGAGATCACCCCCCTCCCCCCCCCCAGGCCTTACTGTCCTCCCCCTGTAGCCGTTGTAGAAAGTCGCCAACGAACCACTCACTGCCTTAACACAGTTGACCACAACAGGTGACCAGTAGAAACCAACTAGCCAAAAAACACGACAAAACTCCACACTCCTGCAGCAGGCTGAATTCTACAAGTGAAAAGTAATATAATCAGTCGTTAAGAGGATAGAATGGTGATGTCATGGGAAAAAAGTACTTTTTTGAGAAGATGACCCTGTATTCTTGGATCATTAAAACACCTAAAATAATATCGCAACCTAACCGAACACAAATTTGACTCGCATAGTATTTCAACTTTATTCTCAGTACCATTTTCTTTCCCAGCTCTGAATATTCCTTCATAGAACATCACCTTTGCAGCAAATGTGACCCGGTGTCAACAGTTTTTATTTTTGGATCCAACCTAAGACACGCCATTTTCGCCCTGTTAAGTCGGGCCAGCTAGTGTTTGTTCACATGCTAAGAAGATAAGCACAGTGTTTGTGTGAGCGTGTGTGTGTGTGTGTGTGTGTGTGTGTGCATACGTGTGTGGTCACAAAGCTCCAGCTGATATTTCACTCTTGGGTGTGAAAAAAATGCACCTGCCAACACCGCCACCCCTCCTGCTACTACTTCTTCTACTACCGGGGGCTTACGAAGGGTCTTTCAGTCTGCTGACAGAGCCCCCAAAGGGCTGGAGTGGGGGGTTGGGTATCACAGCAGATACTGGTGTCATCTGTCAAAACGAAAAAAGAGAATTGGTCACTTTTTCTCTCTCAGGGTTCAAATGCACACACATATCCTTTAGCAGTTGTCCTCCCTCCGAATGTGTTTTTAGAAGTCGCTAACCTCTTCTCTGGTTCCACAACTTTTGCATCTCTCTTGATTTCCCTTTGGCACTGACGTCTAACCATCTTAACAAACAAGGAGTGAATGAATGAATGTGTAAGTGTGACTCTGTGTGTGTGTGTGATAAGATTGGGAAATGTATTTTTACAACATGTTTTTCCCCTTCTCCCTCTCACCCTCATTTGTGAACCAATTTTCACCAGACTGCAAAAACAACAACAAAAAACACAAAAAAGGAAAAAAAAAACATCTCTGTAACTAGGCTCTTAAGCTTTATTTTTTGTTTTGTTTACTTTTTTTTTTATTAGAAACAATCATGTTTGTGATGGTAACTTCCAATGGTAAACTCCACACCATATTTTAATAAAATCTTAAAAATTAAACCCTTTTGTTTACATGTTTAACTTCCTAAATGCTCCATTAGACCCTGTTGTGTACACAAGCTTTATACCTCATTACATCCAAACAGTCTGAGACTGATTGCCGGTGTGCAATCCCACTGATTACACCGCGCCGCTTTAGGACCTGGATTTGAGTTTACAGAGCTCTCGCCGTAAACAAAATTGTTTACCGCGGTTTGTCGGTTCTTTTATAGAGCGTCAGGGGGAACCGCGGTGCCAAGGCGCTTGGGGTGCACACGGGAAAGGGGCTTTTGTGTGCACCCGCAGGCGAGGAGTGAGTGGGGGGGATTATCGGGCCTAAAATTGCAAACACATGCACGTAACTGGGCCTGCTTTTTAAATGACAGTGGACTAAAAGCAGTCACATGAGGAAGCTGCTAGCTATATGTTGACACCCAAAGTAGTATCAGATGTATTTGTTTCAGGCAAGTTTGACAAGTTACAACATATCTGAAGAGTAATGAAAATATTCTTTATACACATGTTATACCATAAACCAGGGGCCATATCGCAATTATGTTTGCTCTCAGAGGGCCACTTTTACAGTGAATGATATTATTACACATTTGCCTATGCATTTGATGATTTGTTTTTTTATGTACAATGCAAAAAAAAATTGTAGATTTTACAGTAAAAAACTGACAAGTCAGTCGCAAAAATTTTACCGTAAAATGTAGTTTTTTTCGGCATGTTACTGTAAATGGAAAAAACTACCACTGTTTTTCATGGTACAAAACTGGCAGGTCAGTTGATAGAATTTTACGGTAAAACTTTTTTTTTTTTTACTGTAAAATTCTGGCAACTTGTCTGACGGATTTTACCGTAAAACCGACAACTCTAGCTTTTACCGTGCACTATTGTGAATAGCAAAACAGTACCACCGTTTTTTTTACAGTAAAAAACTGGCAGCTCAGTTGCCAGCATTTTATGGTCAAAAAACACGGGTACTGTTTTTTCCGTAAAATGTCGTTTTTTTCAGCATGTTACTGTAAGTGGGAAAAAACGGTACCACTGTTTTTAACGGCTCAGTTGATAGAATTTTACTGTAAAATTTACAGTGTTTTTTACTGTAAATATAAAACTGCATTTTTACAGTAAAATTCTGGCAACTTAGCTGCCAGTTTTGTACCGTGAAAAACAGTGGTATTGTTTTTTCCCTAAAATGTTTTTTTTTTCAGCATGTTACTGTAAATGAAAAAAAAAACAGTACCACTGTTTTTCACAGTACAAAATGGGCAGCTCAGTTTATTGGATTTTACAGAAACATGTACAGTGTTTTTTACTGTAAATATAAAACTGCATTTTTACAGTAACATTCTGGCAACTTAGCTGCCAGTTTTGTACTATGAAAAAACAGTGGTACTGTTTTTGTAAAGTGTTTTTTACAAATAAAATGTATGATTTATTTTTTTCCAGCATGTTACTGTAAATGGAAAAAAACAGTACGACTGTTTTTCACTGTACAAAAATGGCAGCTCAGTCGATAGAATTTTACTGTAAAATGTACAGTGTTTTTTTTATTACTGTAAATATAAAACTGCATTTTTTCAGTAAAATTCTGGCAACTTAGCTGCCGGATTTCACCGTAAAAAAAACAGTGGTATTGTTTTTACTGTGTACTATTGTGAATAGCAAAACAGTACCACCGTTTTGTTTACAGTAAAAAAAACTGGCAGCTCATTTGCCAGCATTTTATGGTCAAAAAACATTGGTACTGTTTTTTCTGTAAAATTTAGTGGTTTTTTTTATCATGTTAATTTAAATGGAAAAAACGGTACCACTGTTTTTCACGGTACAAAATTGGCAGCTCAGTTGATAGAATTTTACTGTAAAATTTACAGTGTTTTTTTACTGTAAAAAAACCCCTGCATTTTTACCGTTAAATTCTGGCAACTTAGCTGCCAGTTTTGTACCGTGAAAAACAGTGGTATTGTTTTTTTCCGTAAAATTTAGGTTTTTTCAGCATGTTACTGTAAATGGAAAAAAAAACGCTGCTACTGTTTTTCACGGTACAAAACGGGCAGCTCAGTTTATTGGATTTTACTGAAAAATGTACAGTGTTTTTTACTGTAAATGTAAAACTGCATTTTTACAATCAAATTCTGGCAAATTAGCTGCCGTATTTTACCGTAAAAACGATAACTGTAGATTTTACCGTGTACTAGTAAATAGCAAAACAGTACCACTGTTTTTTTACAGTAAAAAAATGGCAGCTCAGTTGCCAGCGTTTTATGGTCAAAAAACGCTGGTACTGTTTTTTCCGTAAAATTGAGTGTTTTTCAGCATGTTACTGTAAATGGAGAAAAAAAACAGTACCACTGTTTTTCACGATACAAAACGGGTAGCTCAGTTTATTGGATTTTACTGAAAAATGTACAGTGTTTTTGACTGTAAATGTAAAACTGCATTTTTACAGTAACATTCTGGCAACTTAGCTGCCAGTTTTGTACCGTGAAAAACAGTGGTATTGTTTTTTTCCGTAAAATTGAGGTTTTTTCAGCATGTTACTGTAAATGGAAAAAAAACGCTACTACTGTTTTTCACGGTACAAAACGGGCAGCTCAGTTTATTGGATTTTACTGAAAAATTTACAGTGTTTTTTACTGTAAATATAAAACTGCATTTTTACAGTAAAATTCTGGCAAATTAGCTGCCGGATTTTACCGTAAAAACGATAACTGTAGATTTTACCGTGTACTATTGTAAATAGCAAAACAGTACCACTGTTTTTTTTACAGTAAAAAAATGGCAGCTCAGTTGCCAGCGTTTTATGGTCAAAAAACGTGAGTACTGTTTTTTCCGTAAAATTGAGGGTTTTTCAGCATGTTACTGTAAATGAAAAAAAAAACAGTACCACTGTTTTTCACGATACAAAACGGGTAGCTCAGTTTATTGGATTTTACTGAAAAATGTACAGTGTTTTTGACTGTAAATATAAAACTGCATTTTTACAGTAAAATTCTGGCAACTTAGCTGCCAGTTTTGTACCGTGAAAAACAGTGGTATTGTTTTTTTCCGTAAACATTTTTTTTCCCAGCATGTTACTGTAAATGGGAGAAAAAAAAACAGTACCACTGTTTTTCACGATACAAAACGGGTAGCTCAGTTTATTGGATTTTACTGAAAAATGTACAGTGTTTTTTACTGTAAATGTAAAACTGCATTTTTACAGTAAAATTCTGGCAAATTAGCTGCCGTATTTTACCGTAAAACCGACAACTGTAGATTTTACCGTGTACTACTGTGAATAGCAAAACAGTACCACCGTTTTGTTTTTTTTACAGTAACTGTAGATTTTACCATGTACTATTGTAAATAGCAAAACAGTACCACTGTTTTTTTACAGTAAAAAAATGGCAGCTCAGTTGCCAGCGTTTTATGGTCAAAAAACGCAGGTACTGTTTTTTCCGTAAAATTTAGTGTTTTTCCGCATGTTACTGTTAATGAAAAAAAAAAACAGTACCACTGTTTTTCACGATACAAAACGGGCAGCTCAGTTTATTGGATTTTACTGAAAAATGTACAGTGTTTTTGACTGTAAATATAAAACTGCATTTTTACAGTAAAATTCTGGCAACTTAGCTGCCAGTTTTGTACCGTGAAAAACAGTGGTATTGTTTTTTTCCGTAAAATTTAGTTTTTTTCAGCAGGTTACTGTAAATGAAAAAAAAAACAGTACCACTGTTTTTCACGGTACAAAACGGGTAGCTCAGTTTATTGGATTTTACTGAAACATATACAGTGTTTTTTACTGTAAATATAAAACTGCATTTTTACAGTTAAATTCTGGCAAATTAGCTGATTAACCGTTTTTTTACATTAAAAAACTGGCAGCTCATTTGCCAGCATTTTAGGGTCAAAAAACAGTGGTACTGTTTTTTCATGTACAGTAAAATCACAGTAAATTTCATAAAGTCGCTGTAAAATCTATCAATAAAATTTGACAATTTGATGAATAACTTGCTTTGAAATCGTAAGTCAAGCAGATGAAAAGTATTTATTTCGAGTTTAACAAAAAACATTGTTCGAATGTATGATCATATAATGTTGAAAAAATATGCGATTGCATTGAGTACATGTATTTTTTAGTAAGAAAATATAAAGTACTTTAATGACGCATATTATCTCCCGGCTTTCAAGGGCCAAATGAAATTACATGGCGGGCCAGATCTGGCCCCCGGGCCTTGAGTTTGACACCTGTGCATCTCATAAACACTAAAGACAACCAGCACGGATGTTGCTGTAATTTGCACGCCAGGCCAGTAGTTGGCGATGTCACATAAGGTCGCACGGCGCATGCGCACTAATCTCTTGTATCTACTCTATCGTCTACTGCAGGGGTCACCAACCTTTTTGAAACCAAGAGCTACTTCTTGGGTAGTGATTAATGCGAAGGGCTACCAGTTTGATACACACTTAAATATATTGCCAGAAATAGCCAATTTGCTCAATTTACCTTTAACTCTATGTTATTATTAATAATTAATTATATTTACACTTAATTGAACGGTTTAAAAGAGGAGAAAACACACAAAAAAAATGACAATTACATTTTGAAACATAGTTTATCTTCAATTTCGACTATTTAAAGTTCAAAATTCAACCGAAAAAAAGAAGAGAAAAACTAGCTCATTCGAATCTTTTTGAAAAAATTTAAAAAATAATTTATGGAACATCATTAGTAATTTTTCCTGATTAAGATTAATTTTAGAATTTTGATGACATGTTTTAAATTGGTTAAAATCCAATCTACACTTTGTTAGAATATATAACAAATTGGACCAAGCTATATTTCTAACAAAGACAAATCATTATTTCTTCTAGATTTTCCAGAACAAAATTTTTAAAAGAAATTCAAAAGACTTTGAAATAAGATTTAAATTTGATTCTACAGATTTTCTGGATTTGCCAGAATAATTTTTTTGAATTTTAATCATAAGTTTGAAGAAATATTTCACAAATATTCTTTGTCGAAAAAACAAAAGCTAAAATGAAAAATTAAATTAAAATGTATTTATTATTCTTTACAATAAAAAAAATAAATTTACTTGAACATTGATTTAAATTGTCAGGAAAGAAGAGGAAGGAATATAACAGGTAAAAAGGTATATGTGTTTAAAAATCCTAAAATCATTTTTAAGGTTGTATTTTTTCTCTAAAATTGTCTTTCTGAAAGTTATAAGAAGCAAAGTAAAAAAATTAATGAATTTATTTAAACAAAAGAAGACCAAGTCTTTAAAATATTTTCTTAGATTTTCAAATTCTATTTGAGTTTTGTCTCTCTTAGAATGAAAAATGTCGGGCAAAGCGAGACCAGCTTGCTAGTAAATAAATACAACTTAAAAAATAGAGGCAGCTCACTGGTAAGTGCTGCTATTTGAGCTATTTTTAGAACAGGCCAGCGGGCTACTCATCTGGTCCTTACGGGCTACCTGGTGCCCGCGGGCACCGCGTTGGTGACCCCTGGTCTACTGTAATGAAAGACTTGGTAAGTAACGCTACGAGTCGAGGGGATCGCCCTCATTCATATATATAATTTATATTTATTTATGAAAGACGTTTTTGTTTACAAGTTAAAGGTGTTTAATGATAATACAAGCATGTTTAACACATACATTCCTTTATTTCATGAAGACCAGAATATAAGTTGCTGTGTTACCTGATTCTGATGACTTGCAATAATTGGAATCACAGTAATGATGACAACGTCCACATTTTCAAACGGAGGAGATAAAAAGTCCTCCTTTCTGTCCAATACCACATAAAAGTGCTTGGTTTTTGGCATCTTATTTGTCCAGCTTCCATACTCCTTTTTATACACTTGACAGGAAATACATTGGCGGCAAACTCCGTAGCTTGCTAGGTGAGACTCTTATTTTGTTAGCGCAGGCAGGATGAAGCAGCGCTTTTATTGTGAAGACAGGAACTGTGCGGTCGGTCTTTTAGGCTTTTGACAGAATGAGTCTGGCCCTCCTGTCGGTCATTTTTTGTTCTTGATGATCTGGCAGCAGCCAGCGTCATCTCACGAGACCCTCGGGTGCCGCCAATGTCAAACAAGTGACGTCATAGTTAAGCTTGATGATCAAATTTTTTGAATGCCTGGCTGGCGCTCGACTGACACACCCTCCGCGATCGACCGGTAGCTCGCGATCGACGTTATAGACTCAAAAGTTTTCTAGAGCGTCATTACTATTAACTGACGGACTTTCGCTTTTCGTGTCAATCGTTTTTCAGCGTTTGATTGATTGATTGGGACTTTTATTAGTAGATTGCACAGTACAGTACATATTCCGTACAATTGACCACTAAACGGTAACACCCGAATAAGTTTTTCAACTTGTTTAAGTCGGGGTCCACGTTAATCAATTCATGGTAAATGAATTGATTAACGTTCAAGCCGTAAATCGTCATTTTCTACAAAATGGCTGCTAAAATAATGGAACTTGAAAACAAATCAGTCTTTTTTTAGTCCACGTTTTTGTTCTAAATTCTGAAACTGATGTTTTTTGGTCTCTAGGTTAATGTTTACTGCCCTATATTTTGTACCCGTTGTCATATTTTGAACAATTGTAAATAGAGATATTATCGGCCGAAAAAATGCTTTAAAATGTAATATTGGAAATTATCGGTATCGGGTTTATTTATTTTTATTTTTTATTTTTTATTTTTATCAAATCGACAAAAAACACAAGATACACTTACTTTTTTTTTTTTCTTTTCTTTTTTTTGTTTGTTTGTTTGTTTTTTTACACTTACAATTTAGTGCACCAACCCAAAAAACCTCCCTCCCCCATTTACACTCATTCACACAAAAGGGTTGTTTCTTTCTGTTAACAATATTCTGGTTCCTACATTATATATCAATATATATCAATACAGTCTGCAAGGGATACAGTCCGTAAGCACACATGATTGTGCGTGCTGCTGGTCCACTAATAGTACTAACCTTTAACAGTTAATTTGACTCATTTTCATTCATTACTAGTTTCTATGTAGCTCTTTTTATATTGTTTTACTTTCTTTTTTATTCAAGAAAATGTTTTTAATTTATTTATCTTATTTAATTTTATTAATTTAAAAAAAAAAGGACCTTCTTTACACCATACCTGGTTGTCCAAATTAGGCATAATAATGTGTTAATTCCACGACTGTATATATCGGTATCGGTAATTAAGAGTTGGACAATATCGGATATCGGCAAAAAAGCCATTATCGGACATCCCTAATTGTAAACTAAACAAGCTCACTGTATCATCACAACACCCATATAAGTTGCATTTTACTTGCATTTAATCATTTCAAATGAATAGCTTTTATTGGTTAGAAATGCTGTTAATTATTGTATTGTCCCTTACAGTGGACAAGCAAATATACTTACAACACATGATTGAAAATTGCATTTCTAAAATGTTCCCTGGTTTTAAGAGTTATATACTTATTTTTTTCCATTGACTAATCTTAATTTTGGCACAACTAATTAAGTTTTGTTAAAATTGATAAAATAACTTCAAATAAGATGTTTTGGTTTCCTCCCAACCCTGGAAAATCCTGTTTGATTCTGGAGGATGCAACTCAAGGATTGTAAAATTATCCACACATTTTTTATATTCATTTATTTTTTCAATTTCTCTTTTTTTTCGTTATTATGTTTTATATCTTCATTTCTTTTATTTTTGTCATCTTAATAAATATCTATCTTTCATTTCTTATGCTAGTTGAAAATAATAAAAGGCAATTACCCACACATTTTTTATATTCATCAATTTTTTCAATTTCTCTTTTTTTCCCGTTATATTATGTTTTATATCATTTCTTTTATTTTTGTCATCTTAATAAATATCGGATATCGGCAAAAAAGCCATTATCGGACATCCCTAATTGTAAACTAAACAAGCTGACTGTATCATCACAACACCCATATAAGTTGCATTTTTCTTGCATTTAATCATTTCAAATGAATAGCTTTTATTGGTTAGAAATGCTGTTAATTATTGTATTGTCCCTTACAGTGGACAAGCAAATATACTTACAACACATGATTGAAAATTGCATTTCTAAAATGTTCCCTGGTTTTAAGAGTTATGTACTTATTTTTTTTCATTGACTAATCTTAATTTTGGCACAACTAATTAAGTTTTGTTAAAATTGATAAAATAACTTCAAATAAGATGTTTTGGTTTCCTCCCAACCCCGGAAAATCCTGTTTGATTCTGGAGGATGCAACTCAAGGATTGTAAAATTATCCACCCATTTTTTATATTCATTTATTTTTTCAATTTCTCTTTTTTTTCGTTATTATGTTTTATATCTTCATTTCTTTTATTTTTGTCATCTTAATAAATATCTATCTTTCATTTCTTATGCTAGTTGAAAATAATAAAAGGCAATTATCCACACATTTTTTATATTCATTTATTTTTTCAATTTCTCTTTTTTTCCCCATTATGTTTTATATCATTTCTTTTATTTTTGTCATCTTAATAAATATCGGATATCGGCAAAAAAGCCATTATCGGACATCCCTAATTGTAAACTAAACAAGCTCACTGTATCATCACAACACCCATATAAGTTGCATTTTTCTTGCATTTAATCATTTCAAATGAATAGCTTTTATTGGTTAGAAATGCTGTTAATTATTGTATTGTCCCTTACAGTGGACAAGCAAATATACTTACAACACATGATTGAAAATTGTATTTCTAAAATGTTCCCTGGTTTTAAGAGTTATGTACTTATTTTTTTTCATTGACTAATCTTAATTTTGGCACAACTAATTAAGTTTTGTTAAAATTGATAAAATAACTTCAAATAAGATGTTTTGGTTTCCTCCCGACCCCGGAAAATCCTGTTTGATTCTGGAGGATGCAACTCAAGGATTGTAAACTGAAAAATGCTTTTTTTCAGAAAATTTTTTTTCTATATAAACATTTTCTTTCTTAAAATTTCTTGACATAAAAATCTTAAATTTAGGATGCACAATTATATAATAATAATAATAATACCTGGGATTTATATATCACTTTTCTAAGTACCCAAAGTCGCTTAACATGTTAAAAACCCATCATTCATTCACACCTGGTGGTGGTAAGCTACTTTCGTAGCCACAGCTGCCCTGGGGTAGACTGACGGATTATTTTATATGTCCATTCAGCAAGTTAATTTCGCTATTACTTTTCCTAAAATCTAGTCTGTTGGTTACATTTTGAAAGCTCTATTTTCAGTGTAATGTTGAAAACAAATGATTTACAGTCCACAACAGTTTCTAGCAGTTTTTGTTCCTGACTACTACACTTAACTGTTTTCATCATCTCATATGGAAAAGTAATAGTAGTAGTCAGTCATCACGTCCACCACAGACTCTGGAAAAATGTGTTTTCAGTCTCTTTCAATGACTGTTACCAAAACCACCTCAAACTATTGACACTTGTGCTAAAACCCCCAGAATTTCTTCCTTATCATCATGCCCAAACAAAATAATTTATCACTGGAAAGCCCATGATGTGCTTTTTACATCACAACAGATTGTATTTTTGTACGTTGTTTTTTGCCTTTTGAAATATGACTGGGAATGGGATTTTTTTTATCTGGGCTTCATGTTTACTGCCCAATTTTGCATCATGGATTTTTCCAAATAGACACACCTGGAATATACCCTAATAGTCCCAGTGTATACACTCTAATAGCCAGAATGTGTACACCAGGTCATGTTTATTTAACTTTGTTTACTTTTGTATAGTACAGCCTCACCGGTATACTAAAATGTGTTGATGTTTAAACACAGAATAGGAAATAATGGAAATATAATACAGTAATCAGTTACAGGTTAAACTATCATTACAACAAGGGATGGTGAGTTTGATTGTCCATTGCCTTTTTAATGCCAATCACAAATGCCTATCCCCTCTGGCTAACAATTATTACTGTGTCTCTGTACTGTAATAATAACCTCCGTTACGGCCAATAAACTGCGTTTCTTAATATCTTAGGTGTCATTATCAGGTATTATCACTGGAGGCTCAACATGTACAAACCACGTTTCCAAATTGTGTTAGATGTAAATATAAACAGAATACAATGATTTGCAAATAATTTTCAAGCCATATTCAGTTGAATATGCTACAAAGACAACATATTTGATGTTCAAACTGATAAACTTTTTTTTTTTGTTGCAAATAATCATTAACTTTAGAATTTGATGGCAGCAACACGTGACAAAGAAGTTGGGAAAGGTGGCAATAAATACTGATAAAGTTGAGGAATGCTCATCAAACACTTATTTGGAACATCCCACAGGTGAACAGGCTAATTGGGAACAGGTGGGTGCCATGATTGGGTATAAAAGTAGATTCCATGAAATGCTCAGTCATTCACAAACAAGGATGGGGCGAGGGTCACCACTTTGTCAACAAATGCCTGAGCAAATTGTTGAACAGTTTAAGAAAAACCTTTCTCAACCAGCTATTGCAAGGAATTTATGCCTGGTTCACACCAACGGCGCTTGCCGCGCTTTAAAGCGGCGAGCAAAGCGCCGTCATTTTTGTCAATTTTTCCACGAATATCCCGATCTCTGAAGTAATGTTATGCTTTGATACGCTCTGATACGCTCTGATACGAATTAGTTGCCGCTTTGTTACCGTTCCTCAGGCTTTGATCCCGCTTTGATACGCTTTAAATCCCGCTTTGATACGTTTTATTACGCTTTATTGAATTGTATTACGCTATGCGATCCTGACGCTTTAAATCAGGCTCTGACACGATTATCAAGCTCTGTTGTGCATTGTTACAACAAAAATAAGATACAAATTTGAAAAACTCAGTATACTGTTTTCTACACATTTTTTATATTCATTTATTTTTTCAATTTCTCTTTTTTCCGTTATATTATGTTTATTATTTATTATTTATTATGTTTTATATCTTCATTTCTTTTATTTTTGTCATCTTAATAAATATCTATCTTTCATTTCTTATGCTAGTTGAAAATAATAAAAGGCAATTATCCACACATTTTTTATATTCATTTATTTTTTCAATTTCTATTTTTTTTTCGTTATATTATGTTTTATATCTTCATTTCTTTTATTTTTGTCATCTTAATAAATATCTATCTTTCATTACTTATGCTGGTTGAAAATAATAAAAGGCAATTATCCACCCATTTTTTATATTCATTTATTTTTTCAATTTCTCTTTTTTTTCCGTTATTATGTTTTATATCTTCATTTCTTTTATTTTTGTCATCTTAATAAATATCTATCTTTCATTTCTTATGCTAGTTGAAAATAATAAAAGGCATTTCTTTTATAAAACGTAACATATTCTCTTTATTAACATTTTCATACAGAAAAATGATAGACAGTAATGTCAAAGTGCAACATCAAACAGCAGAAGTACAGAAACAATGATCATTGTATAAAAAAGGCAATGATGCAAAAGAGAATGGATTTGTAATCCTGTGTTGGTTTTTGATGGCTGTCGACGCAACATTTTACATCAAGTTTCAATGTCACTAGTCAATATCACAGTCACTTCCTATTTGTAGTTGTAGACTGGGGTCCGCGCTTTCAACCAAGATCTGTTAAGCTTTCCTACGCTTTTAGTCAAGTTTTGCTGAGCTTTTTCACGCTTTTTCACGCTTTTTCACGCTTTCATACGCTCTCTGCGCTTTATTCCATTCTTGACAGAGCGCAGAATTTTTTTAAACCGTTTAAACATTTTTGGCGAACTTGCCGCATGTCCCGCTTCACTACAAGCTTTCCCACGATCCATTAGGACCCTCACGCTTTAATCACGCTTTGTTACGCTTTAACGCCGCTTTAAAGCGCCGTTGGTGTGAACCTAGCATTAGGGATTTCACCATCTACGCTCCGTAATATCATCAAAGGGTTCAGAGAATCTGGAGAAATCACTGCACGTAAGCAGCTAAGCCCGTGACCTTCCATCCCTCAGGCTGTACAGCATCAACAAGCCACATCAGTGTGTAAAGGATATCACCACATGGGCTCAGGGACACTTCAGAAACCCACTGTCAGTAACTACAGTTGGTCGCTACATCTGTAAGTGCAAGTTAAAACTCTCCTATGCAAGGTGAAAACCATTTATCAACAACACCCAGAAACGCCGTCGGCTTCGCTGGGCCTGAGCTCATCTAAGATGGACTGATACAAAGTGGAAAAGTGTTCTGTGGTCTGACGAGTCAACATTTCAAATGGTTTTTGGAAACTGTGGACGTCGTGTCCTCCGGACCAAAAAGGAAAAGAACCATCCGGATTGTTATAGGCGCAAAGTGTAAAAGGCAGCATGTGTGATGGTATGGGGGTGTATTAGTGCCCAAGACATGGGTAACTTACACATCTGTGAAGGCACCATTAATGCTGAAAGGTACATACAGCTTTTGGAGCAACATATGTTGCCATCCAAGCAACGTTACCATGGACGCCCCTGCTTATTTCAGCAAGACAATGCCAAGCCACGTGTTACATCAACGTGGCTTCATAGTAAAAGAGTGCGGGTACTAGACTGGCCTGCCTGTAGTCCAGACCTGTCTCCCATTGAAAATGTGTGGTGCATTATGAAGCCTAAAATACCACAAGGGAGACCCCCGGACTGTTGAACAACTTAAGCTGTACATCAAGCAAGAATGGGAAATAATTCCACCTGAGAAGCTTCAAAAATGTGTCTCCTCAGTTCCCAAACCTTTACTGAGTGTTGTTAAAAGGAAAGGCCATGTAACACAGTGGTGAACATGCCCTTTCCCAACTACTTTGGCACATGTTGCAGCCATGAAATTCTAAGTTAATTATTATTTGCAAAAAAATAAAAATAAAGTTTGAGTTTGAACATCAAATATGTTGTCTTTGTAGCATATTCAACTGAATATGGCTTGGAAAGGATTTGCACATCATTGTATTCCGTTTATATTTACATCTAACACAATTTCCCAACTCATATGGAAACGGGGTTTGTAAAAAAAACAAAAAAAAACGATACCGATAATTTCCGATATTACATTTTAAAGCATTTATCGGCCGATATTATCGGACATCTCTAGTTTATGTATAGTATCTCCAGCTGTGTCCATGTGGTGACATCAATTACAGCATTTTGAGAGGTGAAGTCGGGCTAAGTAGGACAACACTGAAGGCTTAGGCCCGCCAACGGTACCAATGGATCTCTCTCATGGAGGAAGTAGCAATTTTTACATCTTGATCTGCCCACAAGTGTAAGAATAAATAATAGTAAAAGGTAAAACGCTTGACAGACGATGAAGGAACGCGCTCAACGTTTCCATGCCCTGCAGTGAAGTGCGTCGTTGCTCGGATGACAAAGTACATTTAATGTCTTTCCTTTTTGTGTACCTGCATGTTATTTGAATCAGCGACCTCTCCAGCGGTGCGCCGAGCGTGCATGCTGCGTCCATACGTGAGGGATTGCGTAAGAGCGTGTGTATACAAGTTTCGGTGGAAGAATGCGAGTGGTATTTTCACAGGCCTGATTCAGGCGCACTTCAAACGCACTTTGCCTCATTACCTCCGAAAGTCCGACTCAGGAGTGTGCGACCGCGCAATACATTAAGCGCTGTCAGCTCCCATGCTGGGCTGCCAGATTATTTGTATTTATTTGTACACCTCCACGAGGGACAGAGAGTTATGGCGCTGAAAGCCCGGCGGGATAGGTCGGGTGTGAGGACCTGCCAAGGCAGTAAAATAGGAGCACTCTTGCCCGCACAGTGAAGCTGGCTTGCTGCTGGTCATCATGATTGCGTAACTTCTCCAGCTAGCGGACGGTCGCTAATGCTAGGTTCACACCAACGGCGCTTTAAAGCGGCATGCAAAGTGGCGTTAAAGCGTAACAAAGCGTGATTAAAGCGTGAGGGTCCTAATGGATCGTGGGAAAGCTTGTAGTGAAGTGGGACATGCGGCAAGTTCGCCAACATTTTTTAAACGGTTTAAAAAAATTCTGCACTCTGTCAAGAATGGAATAAAGCACCGAGAGCGTATCAAAGCGTGACAAAGCTCAGCAAAACTTGACTCAAAGCGTAGGAAAGCTTAACAGATCTTGGTTCAAAGCGCGGACCCCAGTCTACAACTACAAATAGGAAGTGACTGTGATATTGACTAGTGACATTGAAACTTGATGTAAAACCAACACAGGATTACAAATCCATTCTCTTTTGCATCATTGCCTTTTTTATACGATGATCATTGTTTCTGTACTTCTGCTGTTTGATGTTGCAGTTTGACATTACTGTCTATCATTTTTCTGTATGAAAATGTTAATAATAAAGAGAATATGTTACGTTTTATAAAAGAAATGCCTTTTATTGTTTTCAAATAGCATAAGAAATGAAAGATGGATATTTATTAAGATGACAAAAATAAAAGAAAAGAAGATATAAAACATAATGTAACGGAAAAAAATAGAGAAATTGAAAAAATAAATGAATATAAAAAATGTGTGGTTAATTGCCTTTTATTATTTTCAACTAGCATAAGAAATGAAAGATAGATATTTATTAAGATGACAAAAATAAAAGAAATGAAGATATAAAACATATTGTAACGGAAAAAATAGAGAAATTGAAAAAATAAATGAATATAAAAAATGTGTGGATAATTGCCTTTTATTATTTTCAACTAGCATAAGAAATGAAAGATAGATATTTATTAAGATGACAAAAATAAAAGAAATGAAGATATAAAACATAATGTAACGGAAAAAATAGAGAAATTGAAAAAATAAATGAATATAAAAAATGTGTGGATAATTGCCTTTTATTATTTTCAACTAGCATAACAAATGAAAGATAGATATTTATTAAGATGACAAAAATAAAAGAAATGAAGGTATAAAACATAATGTAACGGAAAAAATAGAGGAATTGAAAAAATAAATGAATATAAAAAATGTATGGATAATTGCCTTTTATTATTTTCAACTAGCATAAGAAACGAAAGATAGATATTTATTAAGATGACAAAAATAAAAGAAATGAAGATATAAAACATAATATAACGGAAAAAATAGAGAAATTGAAAAAATAAATGAATATAAAAAATGTGTGGAAAACAGTATACTGAGTTTTTCACATTTGTTTCTTATTTTTGATGTAACAATGCACAACAGAGCTTGATAATCGTGTCAGAGCCTGATTTAAAGCGTCAGGATCGCATCAAAGCGTAATAAAGTTCAATAAAGCGTAATAAAACGTATCAAAGCGTGATTTAAAGCGTATCAAAGCGGGATCAAAGCGTGAGGAACGGTAACAAAGCGGCAACTAATTCGTATCAGAGCGTATCAAAGCATAACATTACTTCAGAGATCGGGATATTCGTGGAAAAATTGACAAAAATGACGGCGCTTTGCTCGCCGCTTTAAAGCGCGGCAAGCGCCGTTGGTGTGAACCAGGCATAAAAGGAAAGAACTGACTCGACGTGCATCAAAGGGGAACTATTAATTTTGGTGTTTTAATGCAGAATATTTTGACGATGTAAAGTGTGTATGTGTGTGTGTGTGTGTGTGTGTGTGTGTGTGTGTGTGTGTGTGTGTGTGTGTGTGTGTGTGTGTGTGTGTGTGTGTGTGTGTGTGTGTGTGTGTGTGTGTGTGTGTGTGTGTGTGTGTGTGTGTGTGTGTGTGTGTGTGTGATGCATAGGTCATCTAGCAGGAGACTAAACCCACCTGGATGACTCGGACTCCGGTCTGACTGAATGCACCAACTTAGAATGACAGACGTTACATCACATCTCCAAACCCCAAAAGCAGTGAAGTTGTGTAACTGGTAAATAAAAAAAAGAGAATACAATGATTTGCAAATCCGATTCAAGATTGTTTGTCATATGCACAGTTAAATAGACAGTTTGCCGTACAACGAAAATCTGACTTTGCTGGTCCACACTTCGACAAGCCACACGGTACTTACCTAAAATAAAAATAAATTTAAAAAAATGTACAAACCCCGTTTCCATATGAGTTGGGAAATTGTGTTAGATGTAAATATAAACGGAATACAATGATTTCCAAATCCTTTTCAACCCATATTCAGTTGAATATGCTACAAAGACAACATATTTGATGTTCAAACTCATACACTTTTTTTTTTGGTGCAAATAATCATTAACTTTAGAATTTGATGGCAGCAACATGTGACAAAGAAGTTGGGAAAGGTGGCAATAAATACTGATAAAGTTGAGGAATGCTCATCAAACACTTATTTGGAACATCCCACAGGTGAACAGGCTAATTGGGAACAGGTGGGTGCCATGATTGGGTATAAAAGTAGATTCCATGAAATGCTCAGTCATTCACAAACAAGGATGGGGCGAGGGTCACCACTTTGTCAACAAATGCCTGAGCAAATTGTTGAACAGTTTAAGAAAAACCTTTCTCAAGCAGCTATTGCAAGGAATTTAGGGATTTCACCATCTACGCTCCGTAATATCATCAAAGGGTTCAGAGGATCTGGAGAAATCACTGCACGTAAGCAGCTAAGCCCGTGACCTTCCATCCCTCAGGCTGTACTGCATCAACAAGCGACATCGGTGTGTAAAGGATATCACCACGTGGGCTCAGGAACACTTCAGAAACCCACTGTCAGTAACTACAGTTGGTCGCTACACCCTTAAAACTCTCCTATGCAAGGCGAAAACCGTTTATCAACAACACCCAGAAACGCCGTCGGCTTCGCTGGGCTTGAGCTCATCTAAGATGGACTGATACAAAGTGGAAAAGTGTTCTGTGGTCTGACGAGTCCACATTTCAAATTGTTTATGGAAACTGTGGACGTCGTGTCCTCCGGACCAAAGAGGAAAAGAACTATCCGGATTGTTCTAGGCGCAAAGTGTAAAAGGCAGCATGTGTGATGGTATGGGGGTGTATTAGTGGCCAAGACATGGGTAACTTACACATCTGTGAAGGCGCCATTAATGCTGAAAAGGTACATACAGGTTTTGGAGTAACATATGTTGCCATCCAAGCAACGTTACCATGGACGCCCCTGCTTATTTCAGCAAGACAATGCCAAGCCACGTGTTACATCAACGTGGCTTCATAGTAAAAGAGTGCGGGTACTAGACTGGCCTGCCTGTAGTCCAGACCTGTCTCCCATTGAAAATGTGTGGCGCCTAAAATAGCAAAAGGGAGACCCCCGGACTGTTGAACAACTTAAGCTGTACATCAAGCAAGAATGGGAAAGAATTCCACCTGAGAAGCTTCAAAAATGTGTCTCCTCAGTTCCCAAACCTTTACTGAGTGTTGTTAAAAGGAAAGGCCATGTAACACAGTGGTGAACATGCCCTTTCCCAACTACTTTGGCACGTGTTGCAGCCATGAAATTCTAAGTTAATGATTATTTGCAAAACAAAAATAAAGTTTATGAGTTTGAACATGAAATATGTTGTCTTTGTAGTGCATTAAATTGAATATGGGTTGGAAATTATTTGCAAATCATTGTATTCCGTTTATATTTACATCTAACACAATTTCCCAACTCATATGGAAACGGGGTTTGTACAAAGGAAACACTTTTTGAAGTCGTCTTTATTTTGAAGTTATTATGCCATGATTTCACAAGTCCAGCCCGCGTGGGAATATATTTTTCCTTCATGCGGCTCCAGAGCTAAAATGACTTTGACAGCCCCGGTATAGATAGTGATTTTAAATTGGACCAGTCAGGTTGTCTCAGTGGTGAAAGCCAACTTTTTTCATGTACGTCAGCTGGCCGAGGTTACAACCTGCTCTCCCAGCAACAGTTTGAGACAGTACTTCATGCCTTCATCACATCCCGGCTGGGATTACTGTAACTTTCTGTATTTTGGAATTCGGCAGTCCTCCTTCTCACGTTTGCCGCTGGTACAAAATGCAGCTGCCCAGCTTTTAACATTTGCCCCTTCTTGCCTCTCTGAGCTGCTCCACCTCTACGCCCTCACCCCGTCACTCAGGTCAGCTAATCAGCGGCTCCTCCAGGTACTGAAATCAAAGTGCAAACTCAGAGGTCGCGGGACTTTTTCTGGTCCGGGACCCAAACTCTGGAACGAGAGACGGGCCCCTTTGGGTACTTTTAAGATTCTTCTTGCAGCTTCTTACTCACTGGCTTTTCACCCAGCGTGCGACTTTGAACTCTTTTGAACTTTTAAACTGCCTTTTATCTGATTTATTATTCTTAAAATGAATGGTTTCATCTGATCTTTTTTAATCTATTTTACCTTTGTTTAAAAAAACGATGATTTAGTCTGTCTTATGCTGTACTTTTCTGCTTTTATATGTTGACTTTTTTGTGGCGTACTGCCCTTTGTTTTTCAACTGTGGTTGTTTTTCAAGGGCTTCATGAATAAAGTTGGTATCGCAGCCTCCTGCAATAACAATATATCATGATATGGTATTCATCATTTCAAAACTGGTCACAAAAGCTCCTAATTTGGCTGCTGGCATGTGCAGTAACACATTATGTCATTTTTAGTCGTATTATTTTCACAAAACTATTATTCATCTACTTGATAATTCATTGTTCATAGCTGGTTACTTTCTATTACATGTTTCTATCTACACTTTTGTTCAAATGTAATAACAACTTTTTTTCCTATGTTGTTTGGACTTCACATTAATTCTGGGCAATAATATGAATTTGGGTTTCAATTAGGGAATTATCGGCCGATAAATGCGTTGAAATGTAATATCGGAAATTATCGGTATCGGTTCTTTTTATTATCTGTATCGTTTTTTTAATTTTTTTTAATTAAATCAACATAAAAAACACAAGATACACTTACAATTAGTGCACCAACCCAAAAAACCTCCCTCCCCCCATTTCTTTCTGTTATCAATATTCTGGTTCCTACATTATATATCAATATATATCAATACAGTCTGCAAGGAATACAGTCCGTAAGCACACATGTGCGTGCTGCTGCTCCACTAATAGTACTAACCTTTAACAGTTAATTTGACTAATTTTCATTAATTACGAGTTTCTATGTAACTGTTTTTATGTTGTTGTACTTTCTTTTTTATTCAAGAAAATGTTTTTAATTTATTGATCTTATTTTATTTTATAAATTTTTTTAAAAAGGACCTTATCTTCACCATACCTGGTTGTCCAAATTAGGCATAATAATGTGTTAATTCCACGACTGTATATATCGGTTGATATCGGTATCGGTTGATATCGGTATCGGTAATTAAAGAGTTGGACAATATCGGAATATCGGATATCGGCAAAAAGCCATTATCGGACATCCCTAGTTTCAATCCAATACCAAGTACCATATTTTTTGGAGTATAAGTCGCTCCAGAGTATAAGTCGCACCCCCGGCCAAACTATGAAAAAAAACTGCGACTTATAGTCCGAAAAATACGGTATTTATTTTTGCACTTGTGGGCAGATCAAGATGTAAAAATTAGAGATGTCGATAAATGTTTTAAAATGTAATATCGGAAATTATCGGTATTGTTTTTTTTTATTTTTATTAAATCCACATAAAAAACACAAGATACACTTACAATTAGTGCACCAACCCAAAAAACCTCCCTCCCCCATTTACTCTCATTCACACAAAAGGGTTGTTTCTTTCTGTTATTAATATTCTGGTTCCTACATTATATATCAATATATATCAATACAGTCTGCAAGGAATACAGTCCGTAAGCACACATGATTGTGCGTGCTGCTGCTCCACTAATAGTACTAACCTTTAACAGTTAATTTGACTCATTTTCATTAATTACAAGTTTCTATGTAACTGTTTTTATATTGTTTTACTTTCTTTTTTATTCAAGAAAATGTTTTTAATTTATTGATCTTATTTTATTTTATTAATTTTTTTAAAAAGTACCTTATCTTCACCATACCTGGTTGTCCAAATTAGGCATAATAATGTGTTAATTCCACGACTGCATATATCGGTATCGGTTGATATCGGTATCGGTAATTAAGAGTTGGACAATATCGTAATATCGAATATCGGCAAAAAGCCATTATCGGACATCCCTAGTAAAAATGCTATTTCATCCATGAGAGAGATCCATCGGTACCATTGGCGGGCCGTGCGTTTCTCACCTAGGCCTTCAGTGTTGTTAGCCCGACTTCACCTCTCAAAATACTGTAATGGATGTCACCACATGGACACGGCTGGAGATACTATACATCAGGGGTCACCAACCTTTTTGAAACCAAGAGCTACTTCTTGGGTAGTGATTAATGCGAAGGGCTACCAGTTTGATACACACTTAAATAAATTGCCAGAAATAGCCAATTTGCTCAATTTACCTTTAACTCTATGTTATTATTAACAATTAATGATATTTACACTTAATTGAACGGTTTAAAAGAGGAGAAAACACGAAAAAAATTACAATTACATTTTGAAACATAGTTTATCTTCAATTTCGACTCTTTAAAATTCAAAATTCAACCGAAAAAAAGAAGAGAAAAACTAGCTAATTCGAATCTTTTTGAAAACATTTAAAAAAGAATTTATGGAACATCATTAGTAATTTTTTCTGATTAAGATTAATTTTAGAATTTTGATGACATGTTTTAAATAGGTTAAAACCCAATCTACACTTTGTTAGAATATATAACAAATTGGACCAAGCTATATTTCTAACAAAGACAAATTGTTATTTCTTCTAGATTTTCCAGAACAAAATTTTTAAAATAAATTCAAAAGATCTTGAAATAAGATTTAAATTTGATTCTACAGATTTTCTAGATTTGCCAGAATAATTTTTTTGAATTTTAATCATAAGTTTGAAGAAATATTTCACAAATATTATTCGTCGAAAAAACAGAAGCTAAAATGAAGTATTAAATTAAAATGTATTGATTATTCTTTACAATAAAAAAAATACATTTACTTGAACATTGATTTAAATTGTCAGGAAAGAAGAGGAAGGAATTTAAAAGGTAAAAAGGTATATGTGTTTAAAAATCCTAAAATCATTTTTAAGGTTGTATTTTTTCTCTAAAATTGTCTTTCTGAAAGTTATAAGAAGCAAAGTAAAAAAAATAATGAATTTATTTAAACAAGTGAAGACCAAGTCTTTAAAATATTTTCTTGGATTTTCAAATTCTATTTGAGTTTTGTCTCTCTTAGAATTAAAAATGTCGGGCAAAGCGAGACCAGCTTGCTAGTAAATAAATACAATTTAAAAAATAGAGGCAGCTCACTGGTAAGTGCTGCTATTTGAGCTATTTTTAGAACAGGCCAGCGGGCTACTCATCTGGTCCTTACGGGCTACCTGGTGCCCGCGGGCACCGCGTTGGTGACCCCTGCTATACATAAACCCACTTGCACATTGCGCATTGAATCCCCTCAACAGTCGGGATGTAACGGTACACAAAACTTTTGGTTCGGTATGTACCTCGGTTTAGAGGTCACGGTTCGGTTAATTTTCGGTTCAGTAAGAAAACAACAAAATATACATTTTTTTGTTATTTATTTACCAAATTTGTAAACAATGGCTTTATCCTTTTAACGTTGGGAAGACTATAATAATTCTGCCCACGTTAATCCACATTAAACTGCCTCAAGTTGTTGCTCAGATTAAATAAAATGACAAAACTTTTCTTCTACATACAAAAAGTGCAACATTAAACATTTTAAAGTCAACTCATCATGCTTAATTTATTACAGCATTTGGGAAGCCTGTAGTTGATTTTTATTATGTAAATGTTATATGTAAAAAAACATATATAAGTCGCACTGGAGTATAAGTCGCATTTTGGGGGGAAATGTATTTGATAAAAGCCAACACCAAGAATAGACATTTGAAAGGCAATTTAAAATAAATAAAGAATAGTGAACAACAGGCTGAATAAGTGTACGTTATATGAGGCATAAATAACCAACTGGTATGTTAACGTAACATATTATGGTAAGAGTCATTCAAATAACTATAACATATAGAACATGCTATACGTTTACCAAACAATCTGTCACTCCTAATCGCTAAATCCCATGAAATCTTATACGTCTAGTCTCTTACGTGAATGAGATCAATAATATTATTTGATATTTTACGGTAATGTGTTAATAATTTCACACATAAGTCGCTCCTGAGTATGCGTTACCAAATCAACTTTAAACTCCTTTTACTTGTTTTTAAATGTCTAAACAACCTCGCGCCAACATATCTCTCCGATCTCTTTCAGCCTTACTGCCCCACCCGATCCCTAAGATCAGCCGATCAGCTGAAGCTTAGAGGTGACAGAGCTTTCGCCACTGCTGCTAAATCCCATGAAATCTTATACGTCTAGTCTCTTACGTGAATGAGCTACATAATATTATTTGATATTTTACGGTAATGTGTTAATAATTTCACACATAAGTCGCTCCTGAGTATAAGTCGCACCCCCGGGCCAAACTATGAAAAAAACTGCGACTTATAGTCCAAAAATACGGTACATACTGTCAGGGTTGTCCCTGACAGTTTGGTCAAGTTTTAGTTTCCCTCTGCGTTTGTCTTGGTTTCCTGTTCTTAGTTTCCTGTCTGTGCTTTTATTTTGTCTTCATTTCCTGATTGTCTCCCTGAGTGCTTTGTCCCCTCAGCTGTGGCTGATTGGCACGTGGCCACACCTGGTGCCAGTCAGCCAGCTGCCTATTTAAACCTGCCCTGCCCTCCAGTCACTGCTGGATTATTGTAGTGTCTACCTGTTAATGTCACTTCTACCTGCCACTATTTGTCGTTGTAGCTCTGTCTACTTTTGTCCACTCCGCTCAAGTCATAGTTCCTTCGTGTCACAGTAAGTGTTTTTGTTCAAGTTTGCTCTCCGCATTGTGCGCGCCTTTTGTTTGTTCCCTTTTGTTTTGTTTGTTTTGCCAAAGTAATGAATTAAATCATGTTTTCTCGCACTATGCCTGCCATCATCTCTGCATCTTGGGGTTCGTCACCAACAAACTTTGACACGTACACTACCGTTCAAAAGTTTGGGGTCACCCAAACGATTTTGTGGAATAGCCTTCATTTCTAAGAACAAGAATAGACTGTCGAGTTTCAGATGAAAGTTCTCTTTTTTCTGGCCATTTTGAGCGTTTAATTGACCCCACAAATGTGATGCTCCAGAAACTCAATCTGCTCAAAGGAAGGTCAGTTTTGTAGCTTCTGTAACGAGCTAAGCTGTTTTCAGATGTGTGAACATGATTGCACAAGGGTTTTCTAATCATCAATTAGCCTTCTGAGCCAATGAGCAAACACATTGTACCATTAGAACACTGGAGTGATAGTTGCTGGAAATGGGCCTCTATACACCTATGTAGATATTGCACCAAAAAGCAGACATTTGCAGCTAGAATAGTCATTTACCACATTAGCAATGTATAGAGTGTATTTCTTTCAAGTTAAGACTAGTTTAAAGTTATCTTCATTGAAAAGTACAGTGCTTTTCCTTCCAAAATAAGGACATTTCAATGTGACCCCAAACTTTTGAACAGTAGTGTACGCATTTCACTTATTAACCTGAACTGTCACACGCGTGTCAACAGCAAAGCCTAAAACACATCATCTTGACAATGATCCCACGAAGTCTTGTGGAAGTAAATTTTTTTTTTTTGCCGGAATGATCACATGAATAACAACGCCACTCTTTGACGACGTAAGATTGATAGCCATCGTTTGGCGTGTTTGTTTTCTCCCCCCGCACAGCCCCAGAGACACACTGCGAGGAACTCAGGGGAACGGAATGCCCTCAGGAGCGTATGTATATGGGAATGAGGGTATTTTTTTCCACTAAAATCAGGCTGATCTTCCAAACCTGCCATTTTGGAGCACTGTTGGCAGGTCATGGCAGTTAATGTACACAACTTAAACGTAACGTGTTTCCCCTATCAGCTTACATGACTTCTATATGCAACCTGAGATGTGTTTTCTCCTCGGCCTTCGACTGCTATAATCTATTTAATGTACAGTATTATTTACCTGAATGGAAAAATTGGCACGTATTCATCCACTGCTCTGCGACTTACATTCCTCTTTAAGTCCTGTCTTCTTTTCCTATTGCTGAATGCTGACTTTCTACGAACCCCGTTTCCATATGAGTTGGGAAATTGTGTTAGATGTAAATATAAACGGAATACAATGATTTGCAAATCATTTTCAAGCCATATTCAGTTGAATATGCTACAAAGACAACATATTTGATGTTCAAACTCATAAACTTTATTTATTTTTGCAAATAATCATTAACTTTGGAATTTGATGCCAGCAACACGTGACAAAGAAGTTGGGAAAGGTGGCAATAAATACTGATAAAGTTGAGGAATGCTCATCAAACACTTATTTGGAACATCCCACAGGTGAACAGGCAAATTGGGAACAGGTGGGTGCCATGATTGGGTATAAAAGTAGATTCCATGAAATGCTCAGTCGTTCACAAACAAGGATGGGGCGAGGGTCACCACTTTGTCAACAAATGCCTGAGCAAATTGTTGAACAGTTTAAGAAAAACCTTTCTCAACCAGCTACTGCAAGGAATTTAGGGATTTCACCATCTACGCTCCGTAATATCATCAAAGGGTTCGGAGAATGTGGAGAAATCACTGCAGGTAAGCAGCTAAGCCCGTGACCTTCCATCCCTCAGGCTGTACTGCATCAACAAGCAACATCAGTGTGTAAAGGATATCGCCACATGGGCTCAGGAACACTTCAGAAACTCACTGTCAGTAACTACAGTTGGTCGCTACATCTGTAAGTGCAAGTTAAAGCTCTACTATGCGAAGCGAAAGCCATTTATCAACAACACCCAGAAACGCTGCCGGCTTCTCTGGGCCTGAGATCATCTAAGATGGACTGATACAAAGTGGAAAAGTGTTCTGTGGTCTGAAGAGTCCACATTTCAAATTGTTTTTGGAAATTTTCAACATCGTGTCATCCGGACCAAAGGGGAAAAGAACCATCCAGACTGTTATAGGCGCAAATTTGAAAAGCCAGCATGTGTGATGGTATGGGGGTGTATTAGTGCCCAAGACATGGGTAACTTACACATCTATGGAGGCACCATTAATGCTGAAAGGTACATACAGGTTTTGTAACAACATATGCCGCCATCTAAACGCCGGCTTTTTCATGGACGCCCCTGCTTATTTCAGCAAGACAATGCCAAGCCACATTCAGCACGTGTTACAACAGCGTGGCTTTGTAAATAAAAGAGGGCGGATACTTTCCTGGCCTGCCTGTAGTCCAGACCTGTCTCCCATCGAAAATGTGTGGCGCATTATGAAGCCTAAAATACGACAGCGGAGACCCCCGGACTGTTGAACGACTGAAGCTCTACATAAAACAAGAACGGGAAAGAATTCCACTTTCAAAGTTTCAACATTTAGTCTCCTCAGTTCCCAATCGTTTACTGAGTGTTGTTAAAAGGAAAGGCCATGTAACACAGTGGTGAACATGCCCTTTCCCAACTACTTTGGCACGTGTTGCAGCCATGAAATTCTAAGTTAATTATTATTTGCAAAAAAAAAATAAAGTTTATGAGTTTGAACATCAAATATGTTGTCTTTGTAGCATATTCAATTGAATATGGGTTGAAAAGGATTTGCAAATCATTGTATTCCATTTATATTTACATCTAACACAATTTCCCAACTCATATGGAAACGGGGTTCGTATATTTTCAATGGAACATATAACATTTTGGTGTTGTTTACTTGAGTCATATTGCGGTCTACACGTACCTCTTATGTGCGACCGCCATCATATTGCAGTCTACATGTATCTCTTATGTTTGACTGCCATCTACTGGTCACACTTATCATTTCACCACGTACCAAATAAAATAGCTTTGAGGTCGGTAAGCACAACCAAAATGATTCCGTACATAAGGCGCACTGTCGAGTTTTGAGAAAATGAAAGGATTTTAAGTGCGCCGTATAGTCCGAAAAATACACTAGTTGTTATAGTATTAGCTTATTAACCGAAATCGAGGTAAACGTTTTCAACTAATTGTAATATTAATTTCAGCCCAACTCCCAGCCTCAAGAGGAACATCGTTGGCGTCTAACCCAGGGGTCACCAACGCGGTGCCCGCAGGCAGCAGGTAGCCCGTAAGGACCAGATGAGTAGCCCGCTGGCCTGTTCTAAAAATAGCTCAAATAGCAGCACTTACCAGTGAGCTGCCTCTATTTTTTAAATTGTATTTATTTACTAGCAAGCTGGTCTCGCTTTGCCCGACATTTCTAATTCTAAGAGAGACAAAACTCAAATAAAATTTGAAAATCCAAGAAAATATTTTAAAGACTTGGTCTTCTTTTGTTTAAATAAATTCATACATTTTTTTACTTTGCTTCTTATAACTTTCAGAAAGACAATTTTAGAGAAAAAATACAACCTTAATTTTTTTTTTAGGATTTTTAAACACATATACCTTTTTACCTGTTAAATTCCTTCCTCTTCTTTCCTGACAATTTAAATCAATGTTCAAGTAAATTTATTTTTGTTATTGTAAAGAATAATATATACATTTTAATTTAATTTTTCATTTTAGCTTCTGTTTTTCCGACGAAGAATATTTGTGAAATATTTCTTCAAACTTATGATTAAAATTCAAAAAAATTATTCTGGCAAATCCAGAAAATCTGTAGAATCAAATTTAAATCTTATTTCAATTTTTGTTCTGGAAAATCTAGAAGAAATAATTATTTGTCTTTGATAGAAATATAGCTTGGTCCAATTTGTTATATATTCTAACAAAGTGCAGATTGGATTTTAACCAATTTAAAACATGTCATCAAAATTCCAAAATTAATTTTAATCAGGAAAAATTACTAATGATGTTCCATAAATGATTTTTTTAATTTAAAAAAAAAGATTCGAATTAGCTAGTTTTTCTCTTCTTTTTTTCGGTTGAATTTTGAATTTTAAAGATTCGAAATTGAAGATAAACTATGTTTCAAAATTCAATTGTCATTTTTTTCCTGTTTTCTCCTCTTTTAAACCGTTCAATTAAGTGTAAATATCATTAATTATTAATAATAACATAGAGTTAAAGGTAAATTGAGCAAATTGGCTATTTCTGGCAATTTATTTAAGTGTGTATCAAATTGGTAGCCCTTCGCATTAATCACTACCCAAGAAGTAGCTCTTGCTTTCAAAAAGGTTGGTGACCCCTGATCTAACCTATTTGCCACTTCACCAAAACCTGCTACTTTTAGCTGCTTAAATTCTGGTTTGCACTGCAACATTTTTGTTGGTTGGTCGCTAGATTTAGCGCTACTTTTCTCAAGTGGTGCAATATGGCGCAGGAGCCAGTAAAGACTTGCTATATCGGTGAGAAAACCTTCCTGTGCCAACAAGTGGAAGGATTTCAAGTCCGCATCTCATAGTAGATCCCCCCCCCCCTAAAAGTTCCTTAGTGTGTCCAAGTCTCTACTTTATGTTGCCCACCGCTGCCATCCCTCCATCCCACGCACTAACATGCACACACAGCAGCTATCATAACAGTGCTCCGATTACATCGCACACGTGGGTGCGTGACTTCATTCTGTGCCCAGAAGCCCATTTCCCTCGCTGTGTATTTATTTACACAGCTAATTGCTGCGAGAGTAATGTTATAAATCTTACAGCCAATGTACAAAAAGACGGGTGATTAAAAACGGAGCGATTTGTTCTTTCGCAGGGTTTGCTTGACAGTACGGAACAACACCAGTCATCTTTTAACATCTTGGCGACGCCCTTATTCCGTAATGGTGATATTACACAAACACTTTCATTGTGATGCATTTACTCCTTGTGAAACCTCGTTTCTCAGTATTCAACCGGGATTTACGATCAGGCCAACATTTTGTACGGACAAAACTGTATTCTCATTTGTCATTACAGTTAAAGGCCTACTGAAATGAAACGGGGATAGCGGATCCATTCCATGTGTCATACTTGATCATTTCGCGATATTGCCATATTTTTGCTGAAAGGATTTAGTAGAGAACAACGACGATAAAGATCGCAACTTTTGGTATCTGATTAAAAAAAAAGCCTTGCCCCTACCGGAAGTAGCGTGACGTAGTCAGTTGAAAGGCTCCTCACATTTTCCTATTGTTTTCAATGCAGCGAGAGCGATTCGGACCGAGAAAGCGACGATTACCCCATTAATTTGAGCGAGGATGAAAGATTTGTGGATGAGGAACGTGAGAGCGAAAGACTAGAGTGCAGTGCAAGACGTATCTTTTTTCGCTCTGACCGTAACTTAGGTACAAGCTGGCCCATTGGATTCCACACTCTCTCCTTTTTCTATTGTGGATCACGGATTTGTATTTTAAACCACCTCGGATACTATATCCTCTTGAAAATGACAGTCGAGAACGCGAAATGGACATTCACAGTGACTTTTATCTCCACGACAATACATTGACGAAATACTTTAGCTACGGAGCTAACGTGATAGCATCGTGCTTAACTGCATATAGAAACAAAACAAATAAATCCCTGACTGGAAGGATAGACAGAAGATCAACAATACTATTAAAGGCCTACTGAAATGAAATGTTTTTATTTAAACGGGGATAGCAGATCCATTCTATGTGTCATACCTGATCATTTCGCGATATTGCCATATTTTTGCTGAAAGGATTTAGTATAGAACAACGTCGATAAAGTTTGCAACTTTTGGTATCTGATAAAAAAACCTTGCCCCTACCGGAAGTAGCGTGACGTTGTCAGTTGTTCACTCCCTCATATTTTCCTATTGTTTTCAACGCAGCTAGAGCTATTCGGACCATTACCCCGTTAATTTGAGCGAGGATGAAAGATTCGTGGATGAGGAACGTTAGAGTGACGGACTAGAATGCAGTGAAATACATATTTTTTTTTCGCTCTGACCGTAACTTAGGTACAAGCTGGCTCATTGGATTCCACACTCTCTCCTTTTTCTATTGTGGATCACGGATTTGTATTTTAAACCACCTCGGATACTATATCCTCTTGAAAATGAGAGTCGAGAACGCGAAATGGACATTCACAGTGACTTGTATCTCCACGACAATACATCGACGAAGCTCATTAGCATTAGCTACGAGCTAACGTGATAGCTACGAGCTAACGTGATAGCATCTGTCTCAAATGCAGATAGAAACAAAATAAATAAATCCCTGACTGGAAGGATAGACAGAAGATCAACAATACTATTAAACCACGGTTAATAGATCTCAGCCTGGCAAAGCTTAACAATGCTGTTGCTAACGACGCTAAGGCTAACTTAGCAACTTAGCAACTGGACCTCACAGAGCTATGATAAAAACATTAGCGCTCCACCTACGCCAGCCAGCCCTCATCTGCCCAGCTCATCAACACCCGTGCTCACCTGCGTTCCAGCGATTGACGGCGCGACGAAGGACTTCACCCGATCATCCGTGCGGTGGCCGGTTAGCATCGGCTAGCGCGTCTGCTATCCAAGTGAGTAATCCTTGTTGTGTTGCTACAGCCGCCGCTATACACCGATCCCACCTACAACGTTCTTCTTTGCAGTCTCCATTGTTCATTAGACAAATTGCAAAAGATTCACCAACACAGATGTCCAGAATACTGTGGAATTATGGGATGAAAACAGAGCTTTTTTGTATTGTATTCAATGGGGTACCAATACTTCCGGTTCAATGATTGACGTCACGCGCATACTCATCCTCCGAAGGCTTTTTCAATCGGAAGTGTGGCGGGAAATTTAAAATGTCACTTTATAAGTTAACCCGGCTGTATTGGCATGTGTTGCAATGTTAAGATTTCATCATTGATATATAAACTATCAGACTGCGTGGTCGCTAGTAGTGGCTTTCAGTAGGCCTTTAAACCATGGACATGTAACTACACGGTTAATGCTTTCCAGCCTGGCGAAGGTTAACAATGCTGTTGCTAACGACGCCATTGAAGCTAACTTAGCAACCGGACCTCACAGAGCTATGCTAAAAACATTAGCTATCCACCTACGCCAGCCAGCCCTCATCTGCTCATCAACACCCGTGCTCACCTGCGTTCCAGCGATCGACGGCGCGACGAAGGACTTCACCCGATCACAGATGCGGTCGGCGAGACGGAGGAAGTTAAGGTGAGTTCGGCGGCTAGCGCGTCTGCTATCCATCTCTGTCCTCCTGGCTGTGTTGCTGTAGTCCGTCGCTAATACACCGATCCCACCTACAACTTTCTTCTTTGCAGTCTTCATTGTTCATTAAACAAATCGCAAAAGATTCACCAACACAGATGTCCAGAATACTGTGGAATTTTGAAATGAAAACAGAGCTTTTTTGTATTGTATTCAATGGGGTACCGATACTTCCGTATCAACCGTTTACGTTACGCGCATACGTCATCATATATAGACGTTTTCAACCAGAAGTGTGGCGGGAAATTTAAAATGTCACTTTATAAGTAACCCGGCCGTATTGGCATGTGTTGCAATGTTAAGATTTCATCATTGATGTATAAACTATCAGACTGCGTGGTCGCTAGTAGTGGCTTTCAGTAGGCCTTTAAGAGAGTGTGATGTTTTTGTGTGTTTTAGGGCAATATTTGGTACCGGTACCAAAATGTATTTCGATACTTTTCTAAATAAATAGGACCACAAAAAATGGCTTTATTTTAACAAAAAATCTTACGGTACAATAAACGTATGTTTCTGATTGCAATTTTGTCCTTAAATAAAATAGCGAACATACGAGACAACTTTTCTTTTAGTAGTAAGTAAGCAAACAAAGACTCCTAATTTAGTCTGCTGACATACAGTATACCGTTCAAAAGTTTGGGGTCACATTGAAATGTCCTTATTTTTGAAGGAAAAGCACTGTACTTTTCAATGAAGATAACTTTAAACTAGTCTTAACTTGAAAGAAATACACTCTATACATTGCTAATGTGGTAAATGACTATTCTAGCTGCAAATGTCTGCTTTTTGGTGCAATATCTACATAGGTGTATAGAGGCCCATTTCCAGCAACTATCACTCCAGTGTTCTAATGGTACAATGTGTTTGCTCATTGGCTCAGAAGGCTAATTGATGATTAGAAAACCCTTGTGCAATCATGTTCACACATCTGAAAACAGTTTAGCTCGTTACAGAAGCTACAAAACTGACCTTGAGCAGACTGAGTTTCTGGAGCATCACATTTGTGGGGTCAATTAAACGCTCAAAATGGCCAGAAAAAAAGAACTTTCATCTGAAACTCGACAGTCTATTCTTGTTCTTAGAAATGAAGGCTATTCCACAAAATTGTTTGGGTGACCCCAAACCTTTGAAGTGTGTATATATATATATATATATGTATATATATATATATATATATATATATATATATATATATATATATATATATATATATATATATATATATATATATATATATATATATATATATATATATATATATATATATATATAAATAATAAAATGTTTTTTTTTTTCAAATTCATGACAAAGTTATGTTTTTTTTTACTGGTGCACAAAATGAACCGTGCATGAACCACAACAAATGACACACCTGCAAATCAGATGGAAAATTAGAGGGAACATTGTTTGGGGGTATCCATAATACGTCGATAGGGAGAAGTTTTTATTTACACGATGAGTCGGGTGTGTCTCCGCTGAACCCCTGAGGCCGACTCACCGAACCCCTAGGGTTCGATCGTACCCAGGTTAAGAACCACTGATATATATATATATATATTACAAATTTTAAAAAATAAATAATTTGAAGTATAAAAATATTTTTTCAGACAAAAAAAGAATTGGTGGTATTTTTCTTTTGTGGTTAGAACTCACCTTCAGTCTTCTGGGCATGGCTTTCTCTAAAAAAAAATATAATACCGAACAATAATAATATAATAAAATATATTATTGTTGGTTAGTATCGCCTGGCCCGAGGCTTTGATATGAATAAGTTTAGGGTAGAAGTAGTCATCAGTCCCGCTCATATGGTCACACCATCCAAGACTGACCAATAAAAATACTTAACATATTGTTCCAAGGAGGCCACGCCAACAAAATTGAAGTTGAGTCATGACCCAAAAATTATTAGCAACCACAATTTTTATTTGAAATTTTTTTTTTGTTGTAATTGTATATCCATTTTTTACTTTAATTTGCATAAAAATACACAAATCTCTCCATAGGTGTATAAACGGGTAGGGTCAGAGGTTGTTAAATTGCTTTGTACACTTACGATACCACTGGTGACAGTTTGATCCTGGAACAGCTTCTTTCCATTTCCTTGGTTTTCCATGTGAAATGAAGTTCTGCCATTGGGAAAATCGCAAGCGTGCGTCCCGGACCAGATCGGGTTCCACTTTTAAGTTGTACCCTCTGTTTGTGCGTCGTGTGCGGATGTCTGCAGGGTTTGTTGCACTCAAGCGCTAAGCTAATGTGCTGTGATTAGCTCACTGGTTTCCCTCGCCATGCTTCACCGACTTGGCTCATGTGACATTGGCGTGAGCACACGCCATTGACAGGAAGCAACCTGAGATCTTGGACGTCTGCCTCTGTTAGGCATTGTGTGCATGCAGTACATGGTCAGAGTGTTCCAAGTCCTCATCAAATCTCACGCTAAAGGCCTTTTTTTTTACCATGAATTGATTAACGTGGAGTTGAAAAACTTATTGGGATGTTACCATTTAGTGGTCAATTGTACGGAATATGTACTGTACTGTGCAATCTACTCATAACAGTTTCAATCAATTCAATCAATCAAAAATCTTTTAGTCAGTCATTTTGTGCGTCCGCTCATGCGTACACACACACTTGTGTGTGCTGTTTCTCGTTAGTCGCTGATCTCATGAACATTAATCAGCGGCATCAGCCTTTTTTTTAAAAAGAAAAATATATATACACTCTTACCTATTTTCTAGAAACCTTTCCAAACAGACTCATTTAGTCGCAGCTTTGACATGAAGATAAGTGAGGGGCGTCCGGCAACAAAAACCTCCCTAGTTGTGCATGTGTGTACCAACTGTGTGACCACACACACACACACACACACACACACACATACATGTCTTGCCTTCTTTGTGTGGACCCACGTTTGGTTAGTGGGTTGTGAGGGCCCCCCTTTCCACTATAGCTAGAATGATGAAAAAATATACATCTAGCCCTAGATGGGAGTAGAGAGTTGCAACTAGGGATGTCAGATAATGGCTTTTTGCCGATATCCAATATTCCGATATTGTCCAACTCTTTAATTACCGATACCGATATCAACCGATACCGATATCAACCGATATATGCAGTCGTGGAATTAACACATTATTATGCCTAATTTGGACAACCAGGTATGGTAAAGATAAGGTACTTTTTAAAAAAAATAATAAAATAAGATAAATAAATTAAAAACATTTTCTTGAATAAAAAAGAAAGTAAAACAATATAAAAACAGTTACATAGAAACTAGTAATGAATGAAAATGAGTACAATTAACTGTTAAAGGTTAGTACTATTAGTGGAGCAGCAGCACGCACAATCATGTGTGCTTACGGACTGTATCCCTTGCAGACTGTATTGATATATATTGATATATAATGTAGGAACCAGAATATTAATAACAAAAAAGATACAACCCTTTTGTATGAATGAGTGTAAATGGGGGAGGGAGGTTTTTTGGGTTGGTGCACTAATTGTAAGTGTATCTTGTGTTTTTATGTTGATTTAATAAAAACAAAAAAACAACAACAACAACAAAAAACGATATCGATAATTAAAAAAACGATACAGATAATTTCCGATATTACATTCTAAAGCATTTATCGGACATCCCTAGTTGCAACCTCACTTCAGAATGCAAAACACACAAAGTAAAAAAAATATTTTACTTTTGTAGTTGTGAGGACCAGGCAAATGTCCTCACAAGTTAAAAGATCCTCACAGAAAGGGTGGTTTATCAAGTGTATGTCCACACAAGGATGGTGAGACAAGTGCACACACACACACACACACACACACACACACACACACACACACACACACACACACACACACAGACCAGACCAGCAGTGACGTTTCACTCCGTTTCACCAATCAAATGCAGTCACTGGTGACGTTTTACTCCGTTTCTCCAATCAAATGCAGTCACTGGTGACGTTTGACTCCGTTTCTCCAATCAAATGCAGTCCCTGGTGACGTTTGACTCCGTTTCACCAATCAAATGCAGTCACTGGTGACGTTTGACTCCGTTTCACCAATCAAATGCAGTCACTGGTGACGTTTGACTCCGTTTCACCAATCAAATGCAGTCACTGGTGACGTTTGACTCCGTTTCTCCAATCAAATGCAGTCCCTGGTGACGTTTGACTCCGTTTCACCAATCAAATGCAGTCACCGGTGACGTTTGACTCCGTTTCACCAATCAAATGCAGTCACTGGTGACGTTTGACTCCGTTTCGCCAATCAAATGCAGTCACTGGTGACGTTTGACTCCGTTTCACCAATCAAATGCAGTCACTGGTGACGTTTGACTCCGTTTCACCAATCAAATGCAGTCACTGGTGACGTTTGACTCCGTTTCACCAATCAAATGCAGTCACTGGTGACGTTTGACTCCGTTTCACCAATCAAATGCAGTCACTGGTGACGTTTGACTCCGTTTCACCAATCAAATGCAGTCACTGGTGACGTTTGACTCCGTTTCTCCAATCAAATGCAGTCCCTGGTGACGTTTGACTCCGTTTCACCAATCAAATGCAGTCACTGGTGACGTTTGACTCCGTTTCGCCAATCAAATGCAGTCACTGGTGACGTTTGACTCCGTTTCACCAATCAAATGCAGTCACTGGTGACGTTTGACTCCGTTTCACCAATCAAATGCAGTCACTGGTGACGTTTGACTCCGTTTCACCAATCAAATGCAGTCACTGGTGACGTTTGACTCCGTTTCACCAATCAAATGCAGTCACTGGTGACGTTTGACTCCGTTTCGCCAATCAAATGCAGTCACTGGTGACGTTTGACTCCGTTTCACCAATCAAATGCAGTCACTGGTGACGTTTGACTCCGTTTCACCAATCAAATGCAGTCACTGGTGACGTTTGACTCCGTTTCACCAATCAAATACAGTCCCTGGTGACTTTTGACTCCGTTTCACCAATCAAATGCAGTCACTGGTGACGTTTGACTCCGTTTCACCAATCAAATGCAGTCGCTGGTGACGTTTGACTCCGTTTCACCAATCAAATGCAGTCACTGGTGACGTTTGACTCCGTTTCACCAATCAAATACAGTCCCTGGTGACGTTTGACTCCGTTTCACCAATCAAATGCAGTCCCTGGTGACGTTTGACCCCGTTTCACCAATCAAATGCAGTCACTGGTGACGTTTGACTCCGTTTCACCAATCAAATGCAGTCACTGGTGACGATTGACTCAGTTTCACCAATCAAATGCAGTCCCTGGTGACGTTTGACTCCGTTTCACCAATCAAATACAGTCACTGGTGACGTTTGACTCCGTTTCACCAATCAAATGCAGTCACTGGTGACGTTTGACTCCGTTTCACCAATCAAATGCAGTCACTGGTGACGTTTGACTCCGTTTCACCAATCAAATGCAGTCACTGGTGACGTTTGACTCAGTTTCACCAATCAAATGCAGTCACTGGTGACATTTGACTCCGTTTCCCCAATCAAATGCAGTCACTGGTGACGTTTGACTCCGTTTCACCAATCAAATGCAGTCACTGGTGACGTTTGACTCCGTTTCACCAATCAAATGCAGTCACTGGTGACGTTTGACTCCGTTTCACCAATCAAATGCAGTCACTGGTGACGTTTGACTCCGTTTCACCAATCAAATGCAGTCACTGGTGACGTTTGACTCCGTTTCACCAATCAAATGCAGTCACTGGTGACGTTTGACTCCGTTTCACCAATCAAATGCAGTCACTGGTGACGTTTGACTCCGTTTCACCAATCAAATGCAGTCCCTGGTGACGTTTGACTCCGTTTCACCAATCAAATGCAGTCACTGGTGACGTTTGACTCCGTTTCACCAATCAAATACAGTCACTGGTGACGTTTGACTCCGTTTCACCAATCAAATGCAGTCCCTGGTGACGTTTGACCCCGTTTCACCAATCAAATGCAGTCACTGGTGACGATTGACTCCGTTTCACCAATCAAATGCAGTCCCTGGTGACGTTTGACTCCGTTTCACCAATCAA